>NW_025786938.1:0-40841 GCF_021130785.1 Homalodisca vitripennis
GCATCTAAAACTAAACTAATGTTATTTTTTAATAATTTTGATTTCAATATTGTTGGAGGATGTTGTTTGTGGGTTTACTCCAATTACTTTGGTCTAGGAGCGCTTGGAAGGGGTGTTTTTTGGGGCCGATAAGGAACCTGTCGGGGGATGCACACATATTGGGATTGTCCCCCGTCCTCCACTAACTTGACGAATCTGTGAAGTTAAGTGGGATTGGGTTTTTAAAACTATTCACCTGTACCTATAATTATATCATTGATTTCTTGCAGCACTATAATAAGCGATTTAGGCTCTAAAAACGAATGAAACTGCTCTTAATATAAAACGTGCTATTTATGTTTTTCTTTTCTGGATTTTTGAAAGTAGATGTGAGATTTATCATAAAAAAAGAAGTCCAAAAGTTTCTGTAACAGCAAGCACCTGAGAGCACCACTCTTCGCTTTTTTAATTGAATTGAAATATTACGTGAGGGTAATTGCCGGCGGTAATTGCGGACAGTAATGGAAAACTGAGGTTTTGCACCTATTAATTTTTCACACACTGCTGGCTTTATTAAAAACATTAATTGAGCTCCGGGGAAGACTATATAAATTTCAACAGAATATACATGGGTGCTGCGCTTTTTGTTCTACCTGCTTGAAAGAGTTTTTTTGTGTTTTTTACTACCATATATAGAAACATTAGAGTATAATATTGGCATTTATGTGAAAGAATTATGCGAAAACAAAACAGTTGTGCAAGTAATATACACTAAATTGCAGTATAATTGTTTAAATGTAAGTTAACTTTCTCATCACTTGTAAAGTAATCTTGGGAATAATAAATTCATAAAAAAGTAAAAAATTGAATTTCTTTATTTCCAAATTAATATTAAACATAATAATAATAGTTAAATAAACAACACTTGTGAATAACTTTATTGTTTGTTTCCATCACATCAGATTGCGAGACATGTCAATACAGTTTTGTGCCATCTAATCGGTAAACATGCATTGCTTAAAATAATTTACCAATACTCCTACTCTGTTGGAGGGAAATTCGTAGGATCTGATGGGTTCTAACTCTACTACGGTGATTATTGGTTTGGAGTTGTGGTAAGACTCCTTGAGTGTTAAAGGAAAAAACAGTTGCGTAGCCTGGACATAAGAGAGTCCTCTCTGCTCTCTTTGTCCTGGAGATGCTGGGATTGAATCGGCCTTCTACTCCTCCCAAAGTGGTGATGACCAAGACATTGTTCCCGCCATTCCTTCTCAGGTATGCTCTACAGGAGTTAGTAGTAGAATTCAAAAATTTTAGTGAGGCAACTGAAATTTGTTACTAAATTGTGGAATATAAGTAGTTTTAAAGACAACATTTAAAAAAAATATTGTAATTCTTTAAATAAAAATGTAATATTCAATAAAGTGTTTATTTGGATACAGTTATCTGAACCATTTATTTTTCCTGATCTCAATATTAGATTTTTACTATACCTTTTTATCACGAAGTAAGCTTATATTGTTAAACAATAATTAAATATATAAAAATACACAGGCTTAGAAGGAAATGTTATCTGAATAGTTGTTTATTTTAAAACAGTTTAAGAGTAATTATGGCTATAATCAGTAGATTTTTGATTATTATTACAAGATTACACATTTTACTCTATGAGGTAAATATTTTTTAATGATCTTAATATCAAGCTTTAACCAGATTACGCAGTTTTTAGTTTCACCTGATAAAAAACTTTGAAACCGTACAATGAAACAACACCATTCCCAAGCTACTGAGACGTGACAAACCAGCGCATCAGTCCTATGTGTTCAGAAGTGGGCGATAAATTGGATTTCTGTTCTCCACTTAAATTCCCTTTATTTCAGCTTTTCCAGTTAAACGTTTTTAAATCTTGAACCGGAGAAGAGTAGGTTCTTTCATTATACTTTTTTGATAATGGAAATTTTACTGTCGCATATTTATCCGCATATTTTAGCCAGTTTTATCTATTTAATCTCCCGAATAAATTTATTAAATATCTCTTGTTGGTAAACCTGGATGTTCTTTAAAATCTGTTCTGGATTTATAATTAATCCTTTCTCACGAGAAGACCAGATGACTCAAGCAGAGAGCAAGCAAGATGACCCTAGAGGCATAGTTTGTATGATGAGGGACATAGAAATATTTAATATGAGTGGATGCTGCGGTATGTACATATAGCCTGGGTCAAGAGTCAACGACGAGTATGTAGGCCATTTCCATGGATGGGTTCCACTGCTAAAACGATCTGTCCCTCAAGCATCCCCTCTGTACTAGGCACTGTACAGGTCGGCCTATAGAGGTTCGTTTTAACCAACTGACAAGAATTTTTGAGTAACGTTTTTGTTGTCAACTAGTAAAGATTTTTATAAGAGGAAACAGACGACTAAATGGGCACTCGCGAGCACTTTCAACCGGACCAGTGTTATGGATGGTAAACATATGACTTTAAAAAATTTTAGTTTTTTTTATAACATATCCGTACTTACGAGCGGTGTCGTGGATTTAGTGGTCGAAACAGGTATGCATGATAGCATGGAGAAGCAGTGGTAAGGACAGTCAAAATTTTTAATTATATAAACATTTTTCAATATATTCACTGCAGTATGTGAACCAGAGAATTTTGGCTTCAGACAAAAAAAGACAGCAATTGCGCCAAATTCTGGGAATACATTTTACTCGCCAGTGTAAAACGCAGCACTGCATACGATAACTGGTAATAAAGGGTTTCTTATGTCCTCCACCCTTGTGTAATAAAGATAAAACAACTCCATTAACATTCAATTTAAGACTCCCAGTCGGGCATACATCCTTAGAATCATCCAACAGTGTGGCTTGCTGAAATCCTTGGACAACAACTATTATGAACTTACTTAGATTTAAACATTAGAAATTATAAAACATTTTCCTTGGAACAGAAGTTTGTGGAGGCCACTAAATCATCTCCTTCAGTTGCCTGCTTAATAAGGCTAGAGTTGATTACCCGCCAAGGGTTAACCGTAAGGGCTAACTTACCGCAACCCAACCCAACCCAACCTAACCTAACCTAACCCAAACCCAACCCAACCCAACCCAACCTAACCTAACCTAACCTAAACCTAACCTTAAACCTATATATCTTTCATGAATGAATTATTTATTATTGACGATTTTTGTATGAGTAGATTTAGTTACATCATGTATTAGGGGGAAACGCACAAAAATTGTTGCATCTAAAACTAAACTAATGTTATTTTAATTTGATTTCAATATTTGGAGGATGTTGTTGTGGGTTTACTCAATTACTTGTCTAGGGACTTGGAAGGGGTTTTTTGGGGCCGATAAGGAACCTGCGGGGGATGCACCATATTGGATTGTCCCCCTCCTCCACTAACTTGACGAATCTGTGAAGTTAGTGGGATTGGGTTTTTTAACTATTACCTGTACCTATATTATATTTTTTGCAGCATTAATAAGCGTTTTTAGTCTAAAAACGAATGAAACTCTCTTAATATAAAACGGCTATTTATGTTTTTCTGGATTTTTGAAAGTAGAATGTGAGATTATATAAAAAAGTCCAAAATTTCTGTAAAGCAAGCACCTAAGCACCACTCTTCGCTTTTAATTGAATTGAAATTATTACGTGAGGGTAATTGCCGCGGTAATTGCGGACAGTAATGGAAAACTGAGGTTTTGCACCTATTAATTTTCACCACTGCGGCTTATTAAAACATTAATTGAGCTCCGGGGAAGCTTATATAAATTCAACAGAATATACATGGGGCTCGCTTTTGTTCTAACCTGCTGAAAGAGTTTTTTTGTGTTTTTACTACCTTATTAGAACTTAGAGTATAATATTGGCATTATGTGAAAGAATTATGCGAAAACAAAACAGTGTGCAGTAATATACACTAAATGCAGTATATTGTTTAATGTAAGTTACTTCTCATACTGTAAAGAATCTTGGGAATAATAAATTCATAAAAAAGTAAAAATTTGAATTTCTTTATTTCCAAATAATATTAACATAATAATAATAGTAATAACAACACTGAATAACTTTATGTTTGTTTCCATCACATCAGATGCGAGACATGTCAATCAGTTTTGTGCCATCTAATCGTAAACATGCATTGCTAAATAATTTACCAATACTCTACTCTGTTGGAGGGAATTGTAGATCGATGGGTCTACTCTACTACGGATTATTGTTGGAGTTGGTAAGACTCCTTGAGTGTTAAAGGACAGTTGGCTAGCCTGGACATAAGAGAGTCCTCTCTGCTCTCTTTGTCTGGAGATGCTGGGATTGAATCGGCCTCTACTCCTCCCAAAGTGTGATGACCAAGACATGTCCCGCCATTCCTTCTCAGGTATCTCTACAGGAGTTAGTAGTAGAATCAAAAATTTTAGTGCAACTAAATTGTTTAAATTGTGGAATATAAGTAGTTTTAAAGACAACATTTAAAAAAAATATTTAATTCTTTAAATAAAATGTAATATTCAATAAATTTTATTTGGATACAGTTATCTGACCATTATTTCCTGATTCAATATAGTTTTTACATACCTTTTTATCACGAAGTAAGTTATATTGTTAAACAATAATTAAATATTTAAAAATACAAGGCTTAGAAGGAATGTTATCTGAATAGTTTTATTTTAAAACAGTTTAAGAGTAATTATGCTATATCAGTAGATTTTTGATTATTATTACAGATTACACATTTACTCTATGAGTAAATATTTTATGATTTAATATCAAGCTTTAACCAGATTACGCAGTTTTATTTCACTGATAAAAACTTGAAACGTACAATGAAACAACACATTCCAAGCTCTGAGACGTGACACCGCCTCAGTCTTGTGTTCAGAGTGGCGATAAATTGTTTCTCCACTTAAATCCCTTTTCAGCTTTCTTAAACGTTTTAAATCTTGAACCGAGAAGAGTAGGTTCTTTCATTACTTTTTGATATGGAAATTTACTGTCATATTTATCGCATATTTTAGCCAGTTTTATCTATTATTCCCGAATAAATTTATTAAATATCTCTTTTGGTAAACCTGGATGTCTTTAAAATCTGTTCTGGATTATAATTAATCCTTCCACGAGAAGACCAGATGGACCAAGCAGAGAGCAAGCAGATGACCTAGAGGCATAGTTTGTATGATGAGGGACATAAAATATTTAATATAGTGGGTGCTGCGGGTATGTACATATACCTGGGTCAAGCAACGACGAGTGTAGCCATTCCATGGATGGTTCACTGCAAAACGATCTGTCCCTCAAGCAGTCCCTCTGTATAGGCACTGTAACAGGTCGGCCTATAGAGAGGTTCGTTTACACTGACAAGAATTTGAGTACGTTTTGTGTCAACTAGTAAAGATTTATAGAGGAAACAGACGCAAGGGCACTCGCGAGCACTTTCACGACCAGTGTAGGATGGTAAAATTGACTAATGTTAACATATCCGTACTTACGAGCGGTGTCGTGGATTAGTGTCGAACAGGTATGCATGATACATGGAGGAGCAGTGTAGGACAGTCAAATTTTAATTATAAACATTTTCAATATATTACTGCAGTATGTGAACAGAGTTTGCTTCAACAAAAGACAGCAATTGCGCAAATTCTGGGATACATTTACTCGCCAGTGTAAACGCAGCACTGCACGATAACTGGTATAAAGGGTTTCTTTGTCCTCACCTTGTGTAATAAAATAAAAACTCCATTAACATTCAATTTAGACTCCAGTCGGGCAACATCCTTGACAACAGTGTGGCTTGCTGAATCCTTGACAACAACATTATGAACTTACTTAGATTAAACATTAGATTAAAACATTTCCTTGGAACAGAAGTTTGTGGAGGCACTTCATCTCTTCAGTTGCTGCTAATAAGGCTAAGAGTTTTACCGCAAGGGTTTTGAACTATCGTAGTAGAGATATAGTTTGGAGTGGGGATTTGTAATATTCGAAGTTGAAAATAATAATATATTCCTTATTGAACATATTTTTCGTCATAATTTTTTATAAACTGCTAATTTTTTAATAATTTCACATACTTAGTACGAATGTTATTTAATAACACATAAATTATCAAAGTTGAAGCTTAAATTTACTAAATAAATCTGAAACTAACTTATAACACAGTATACATATTTAAACTGAATTTCCAAGCTTATTTTCATTGTTGCAGTCGTTCTTTTTGAGCCATTTGTAAAATGTCAGTAGAAACATGAGAATAAATTTACCTCAAAGATTTAATCAACATAAAGGATAACAAAATATTTCCCTTTCAAGAAAAATCCTCGAAACCGATTAAATTATTCAACTCTTAGACACCAAGAACTTTGATAGGTTTAGTGCCATTCAACCACTGAAATTATAATTACAACTATTTAATAATTTTTTTTAGTTTGCTATAAATGTTTTGCTTAGTACTAATGTTTAAATTACATTACAAGGTACAACCCATGTATTTAGTACATAAAAGTACAAAGTACATAAAATCTGCAGGTACTTCCCTCTATGTTTACCATTTTTATGTACATAAGAATTTTTTTAATGTTACATAATATTTGTGTAAGACGTTTTAAGAAATAATTGTTTACATTTTTTTACTATATGCTAATAAACATAAAATATTCATTGACCTTATTAAGTCTGGTCATTACTAGTGAGAAAACAGATTTTAAAACTACAATGATCATTAAAAAAAATAATCTTTGGCACAGTATGAGAAATAAAAAATATGCTAGGATCAGATTGAGAACAAAGCCCGACTCTATTCTAAAGCAAAAGAGAATTTGCATTGTGATAGTTGTAAATTTCTACATTGGAAACCCGTCTACGGTTTAATTGCAAATCGTTAAATGAAACTTGATTGTACGATAACAATGCTTTAATTCTGAAATATCTGAGCTTTCTTTAATTGCTGTAACTTTATTATTAATACATAAAAAGCTATTAGATTTAGAAGCAAAGTCTTAAGGTGAAAAAAACACCATATTATTACACATTCAAAGCAGTAATAGTACCCTGTTGTGTATTGGCGTAAAATCGACGTTAATTATTGTGACCTGATTAGTGTTTTCAAGCTGGATCCTCCATTAATCGATATTCGCCATTTAAATAGTAATAGTGCTTTAAGAGGTTTATTATGTAATGGTTAGTGTCCGATTATGCCATACTACAGATAAACAATACTCAAGGTAAAAAATACGAACACACACACTCAATTGAAATTTCTAATGTGAATCGAATACTGGTACTGTGCTGGTGTTTTCAATGGTGTTGAAAATGGCAGTCTATATAGTAATAGTCCTACTTACTAAGTAAGAAAAAGACAATTGTTTTAAATGAGTAAGCTACAATTTTCGGAAAAATTCCAAACACATGGCGTAATTAGATTTTGTGAACAATGCCACACAAATAAAGACTGAGATGATGGAAACAAAGTCAAATAACAACTTGTGTTTATAAACGACCTGCTCTGTGTGAATGCCTCTCCCCGAGTGATCATTTTTACTATCGTCATGAAATTAACACAGTTTTTTTTATAATAGAATGCACAGGTGTATTTAAATTTAGTGTTTTATGTCTACGCATATATAATAATATACGGAAAAAATAGCGCACGAAATACGTATGGCACACGAAGCAATGTTGACTTTAAAATCCCTTTATCGTATAGAATCCCATGTGTAATAATTCGTGCCTGACGTTCAGGTTAAACATTCGAGTTATAATGACATGTTAAAAACCGCTCTGAGTTTATATACATTGCACTCAGTAGATAGTAATGTGGCGGTTCTGGCTCACTTTTGGGACAGTCAGAAAATCTATGGAAAAATACTGTTTAAAGGATAATAAACGAATCTGTAAAATCAAACAGTAAATCACGAATGAAAAATTAATCCGAATCTGTTTCGTCTCCAGAATCCCCATATATCTACTGACCATAAATGAAAAAATCACGAATGAAAAATAACCGAATCTATAGCTGTTTGCTTCTACTTTCTTAAGGTGTCTATTTAAAACTTAGTCAAATCTGCTTCAAATCAATCTATTGGAAATGTTGTTGAATCTGCTACGGATAAACGAAAAATCTTTATTCTACGAAGTTAATTGTAACACATTATTTGTCTTTTATTGTGTTTTTCCTAGTAAACAATCAAGTGTAATTTATCATTTTTATTCAATTCTTTAATATTTTTTTCACCCAAAACAGTAAAAATCTATCTGGCAAATGTACTTTGAAATCTTTCAATTCTGCTATGATTGTAAGCCCGAATTTATCTTTCATTTTCTCCAAATTCATGATTTTATACTTATTATTTTCTTCTAATTCCATTAATTTCTTATATTCTTTGAACTTTAAATCACCAACTTCATTTAATTCCTTTAGTAGCTCCATTTAAAGAAGAGTAACGATTTCCTAAACTCCAATTTTATAGTGAATTTTCTAGAAATATCGTTCAAATTAGCAACTTTTTAAGGTACATACAAACTGGTACTAGAGTTATTTTCAAACATCCTTAAAATCTACTGAATTATCTCTAATTATTGCGAAGTTTTAGCTTAAAAGTTGCTAATTTGAACGATATTTCTCGAAAAATCGCTATAAAAACTTGAATTTAGAAAATCGCTAGTTAAAATTACTCTTCTTTAAATGGAGCGCAAAAAGATATCATGCCCCTACTGCAAAAAAATGTTTTTGAACATCATTACAACACCAGGCGTTATAAGTCAAAGAATCATCTGAAAAATAAAGATATTTATGAAAAAAGAATTAAATTATTTAATACTATGGGCAAAGGGAATCAGATTGATAACTATCAAAATATGTACAATATTGAGAAATTAAGAAAAATTTCAAAGTTGAAAAGAAAGATCTAAATCTATTTAATGATGAAAAAATTCATTCAATCGCTGAAAAACTATCCATTGAAACAAACGATAAAACTAAGTCTGAAATGATCAAAGAAATAGGCAAAACTCTTAACAAAAAATCCGAAAATATCATTAATGTCGAAGTCTTATCATATATACATGGTCTATTTAAGTAATACATTTTAACAAATTTAAACGATAATTTTATGTCAATTTATAAATATCTCTCTGTAATGCGGCCAGAAATTAAAAGTTTAATAGAAAAATTTCAAGGAAATGTTAAAAATATGAAGGGTTATCTCTCTTTGGAATGCGAATACGAACGAACTTTAGTGAACGGTGAGCCACAGACTTGTATTTTATTTTTTTGTTATTTATCCAATGTATTTTACTATAAAATCAGACGAAATATTTAACGTAAATGACTTTATTACTAAGCAATTTAATAAAATAACGCATCGCGAACAGACAAATCATCCAAATAAAGGGTCTGGATGGACATTTAAAAGTTGTAAACAATTAGTTTTAAGCCTTAACAAACACGAAATACTGAATGCAGGATCATATATCAATTCACCACAAGAAATAATGGTAAAAAAAGCATGTGTGAATATCAAAAACAAAGATGATTTCTATTTTATTTACCCAACTAGATGTGCTATTGGAAAACCCGAAAAGAATGCTGAAAGAGCAAAACAATACGAAAAATTCGTGAATGACGAAATATTTTCAGGTTTCGAGTATCCAATGTCTTTAAAAAATATACAATTATTTGAAAAACGAAGCTACAATTCTAAGTACAAGTATCCGAAAATGTCTATAAATGTGTATAGTTATAATGAAAAATTACACATTAGTTCCGTTACAAATTTCAGAAGTTTTATGATGCCGAGTTAGAAATCGATTTATTGTACGTTAAACAAGATGAAAAAATCTCATTATGTGTTGATAACAGTTTTAAATAGATTCGTGAGTTCTCAGTTATCTAAACACGAGCAAAAAAAAATTGCTATGTAGAAGATGTTTAAATCATTTCTACAAATATAGTGCTTTAGTTGATCATTTAGAAATTTGCAAGCAACATGAAGTTTGTAAACCAATTATGCCATTTCCAGGCCAAACAACTAAGTTTACTAACTATCAAAAGAAGTTTAATCATCCGTACGTTATTTATATGGATTTTGAAAGCATATTAGAGAAAATTCCGACATAACGATATGGAAATGTTGATTGATCGCAAACACAGATGAAAAATATATAAATTATTCTGTAAATTCTGGATATGGCTATGAGTTTGACAATGTTAAGCCTAGAAATTTATTAAGTTTTCGTTCGTAGACACATTTAGATTCATGGCATCGTTTATTGAAAAGTTATCTAAAAACCTCAAGAAAGAAGACTTCAAACATACAAATCATTTTATACAAGATGGAAGAAAATTGAATGAAATTTTAACAAGACTGCCAAATGACGAAGACGAGATTTTTAAAATATTGTCTGGAAAAGGCATATTTCCTTACGAATTTATCGATAGTATTGAAAAACTTGATTAAACAGAAGAGCTGAAAATTGAAGATTTCTATTCACTTTTGACAGATGAGAGCATATCTGAGAAAGATTTTCAACACTATTTAAATGTATGGAACACATTAAAAGTGAAAAATCTAGGAAATTACTTTGATTTGTGCAATATCCAAGATGTACTATTGCTCGCTGATATATTTGAAAATTTCAGAAACATTTGTCTAAATTGTTACAAACTTGATCCAGCATATTATCTAACGGCTCAAAGCCTCGCATGGGATGCTATGTTAAAATTAACGAAAATAGAATTACAATACATTAATGATTATAATATGTATTTAATGATTGAAAAAGGTATTCGTGGAGGTATTTCTCAATGTATTAGGCGATATGTGAAAGCAAATAACAAATATTTGAAAGATTTTGATAAGACAAAACCTGAAAACTATCTGTTGTACGTCGATGCCAATAATCTTTATGGTTTATGGTCTTATGCAAAATTTACCATACGGTGATATTAAGTGGATGAATCCTAAAACTTACACAACTGCAGAATGGCAAGAAACAATTTTAGAACTCACTGGCGACGAAGATTATGGCTATATTCTCGAAGTTGATCTAGGATATCCAACAAATTTACATGAACATCACAAGGATTTGCCTCTTGCTCCCGAACATTATAAAAACAAACTTTGCACAACTTTACTGGATAAAACTGAATACGTTGTTCATTCAATAAATTTGAAATTCTATCTGGAACAAGGTATGATTTTGAAACATGTGAATAGAGTTACTGCATTTTATCAGAAGCCTTTCATGAAAGAATACATAGATTTTAACACAAATATGAGAACTAAGGCTATAAGTGACTTCGAAAAGGACTTTTATAAGCTCATGAACAACTCTGTTTTTGGAAAATCTATGGAAAATGTGCGAAATAGATGTGATATCAAACTAGGAAATGAAGAATTTTCAATGAAACAGGCCAAGAAAATAAACTTCAAATGTTTTCAATATATTTGACGACAACTGTATAGCGAGTCATATGTATAAACAGAAAGTAAAATTTAACAAGCCGATCTACATAGGTTTTTTAGTTCTTGACCTTTAAAAATTTTTAATGTACGAGTTTTATTACGACAAACTTAAGAAATATGATCCAGATTTGAATCTGTGTTACATGGATACAGACAGTTATTTCCTAGAATTGAAACGAGATCCTTTTAAGATTATTAAAGAAAATATTGATGACTTTGATACGAGCGAGTATCCAAAAGATCATGAATGTTTCACTACTAAAAATAAGAAGGTAATAGGGAAATTCAAAGATGAGTTAAATAGCGAAGTTTTAGAAGAATTTTGTGGATTGAGATCAAAAATGTACTCGTACAAATTCTAGCAAAAATCCAGTAAGATGCAAAGGAATTAAGAGAAGCGTTGTAAATAAAACAATAAATATCGAAAACTTGAAGAGATGTTTGTTCGAAGATAAAGAAGAATTTAGGGAAATGACGGTAACCAAAAGCTATAAACATGAGTTGTACACCGTTACTATAAACAAGTTAGTACTGAACGCTAAAGATGATAAGAGAATTGTCCTAGAAAATAAGATCGATACAGTACCGTAAGGCTATAAAAAATGAAACAAAATGTGATATATTAGACGAATGAAATAAACTTGGAAACTTTGATATATAAATGGAAGAAGATTTGATTCACTGTCACAAATGTAAAAAGAAAACGAAAAATATAGATTCTAAAATTGTTCAAACTCAAAATGGATTATATAGAATTGCAGCAAAATTTTCAAAATATAAGACAAATAAGAGTAAATTTATAAAGAATCCAAAAGAAAAAACAATTAATTGTTAAGAATGAATCGAAGAATAAAGAGGAAATAGAGATTGAAGCTAAAGAAATTCATGCACCCGTAAGAAAGAAATTAAAAAAAAAGAAAAATTGTTACATTAGGAATTGACGATTTATGGGCAGCAGATTTAGTAATAATGTCTAACTATTCAGATCAAAATGATGGATTCAAGTATATTTTAAATGTTATTGATACTTTCTCAAAATATGCTTGGTCAAGAGCGATTAAAAGAAAAAACGGCAAGGATGTTTCAAAAGCTTTTGAAGATATAGTAAAAGATGCTATAAAGATCAATCATAAACCTCCAAATCTTCTTCATACAGATAAGGGTTAGAGTTTAAAAATAAAGAATTTAACAATGTTTTAAGAAAATATAACAAAACTTTATCATACTGAGAATGAAGACAAATCTAGCATTATTGAAAGATATAACAGAACTCAAAATGAGAGAATGAAAGTAATTTTCGAGATTAATAATCTAAAATTATTTTAAATGGATTGATATTCTTAAAAAAATAGTCACAAATTATAATAATACTGTTCATGGCACGATTAGAATGAAGCTTAAAGATGTAGATAAAGATGGAGAAAAGGTGTTATTAGAGACAGTTTTCAAGTATATTCCACCAGAAATTGACACGAAAACTAAATTTAAAGTCAATGATCATGTAAGAATTGTTAGTAAAAAACAAACATTTTCGAACAAATATAAGAACAATTGGTCAAGAGAAATCTTTGTCATTTATCATATTAATAACACAGATCCAGTAAACTTATAGCATAAAAGATTTAAATAATGAAGAAATAACCGGAAGTTTTTACGAATATGAATTGAGAAAGCCAACGTTATAAAATTTTTTTTCTATATAAATAAAGGACCAAAAGAAATGTTCCATGTGTCAAGAATTTAAAGATTTATCGAAAGTTTTCTCAAGATAAGACTAGAAAAAATGGATTATACTATTATTGTAAGGATTGTAATACGAAATATAGAAAAGAATTATTTGATAAAATGGAAAACTTATCCTTGGAAGAGAAAGAATGCACACGGTGTAAAAAAGTTAAGAATATTTCAGAATTTTATAATCACCATTATAGTAAAAGACAAAAAACAAGCATATTGTAAAGAATGTATTAGAGAAATCTTTGCTAGACCAGTTCATTGCGTATGCGGAAGAGAAATTCAACAATTCTAAAATCTTAAAAGACATTTACAAACAAAATATCATAATTCGAAAGTTTTATAGTTTAATTAGTAACTTGTAATCTTAAATAAATTGTTGTTTTACTCTCATTATTTAATAAATTTCCCTCAGAGTCTTGTATAGTTAGAAAGATTTTTTTGAATTCTTTTAATATTTTTTCTAATTGGAATATAACCGATTTCATTCGGGTTTTCACTGATTTTCTAACCGTAAGCAACATTTGGGAAAAAAGTGTATAAAATTTCAGATTCTTTGTGAAGATGTTCAGAATGATTTTCAAAACTAGGTTCAAACGAGATTACAATGTACTTCAATTACATCGAACGGTCTAAATTTTGGCGTTTTATTTCCTAAATATACCTGATTTGGTTTAATAGTTTCTTGAACAAACCCTAATAAATCTAATATAATTGCTGAAAACATTATTCTTACTGGTGATTTTATTTGAATTTTATTAGAGACATATTTTTTTGTATTTCAAACTTGTTTTCGTCAAAGTTTAAAGATTTATCTGATTGTTTGAATGTTTTCAGATAATTTTTGAGGGAATTTTTTATTTGATCGAAGGTATAATATCCTTTGTGTAAACCATAATATTTGGTTATGTTCTTCTCACTAAAACCTATACAATAAGGAGAACTTTCACTAATATTTATTACAAAATTATCAGAATAAAAACCACTTAAACCGATAAAATAATTTGATACTTCCTATAAATGAATAGGATGTTCTAAGTTTAAAAACTAATTTAGAGCTTTCTGAAGTCAACTTGAATAGTTTCATTTTTGCTATTTAAATGGAGAAAGTTTTAAAGCACAAAGATCAAATAAAACTACAAACGTATGAAGAAAACAAGAAAGATCAACCTATTAGATTGTTAATTGTTGGTTCAAGTGGATGTGGAAATACAACTTTATTATTGAATTTTATTTACAATAGGTTGATTCCTCATTCAAATTTATATGTTTTAGTAAATCTTTAGAACAAGATGCATACAAGAAATTACAACAAAGATTTGAAAATATTGAGAAAAACTTAAACAAAAAAATATCACCTTTTTATAATGCTTCTGAGGACATAGTTCAATTAAGCGAATGTAAACCAAATTCTTTAATCGTTTTCGATGATTGTATTTTAGAAAATCAAGACGTTATTAAGGAATATTTCGTAATGTCTCGTCATAAAAATATCTCTTGCATTTATTTTTCTCAATGCTTTTCAAAGGTTGATAAACAAGTTATAAGAAATAATTTGAATATGCTTTGTATTTTTAAACAAGATCATCACTACACTAAAAAGATTTACAATAATTATGTTGGTTTTGATATGCGTTTTGATCAATTTAATGGGTTATGTGCTAAAATTTGGAAAGAAGACTACGGATTTTTAACTATTACTATAACTTTGAAGCCTAAAAAATGGTAAATATTTCAATAAATTTTCTAATACAAATGATACTCTGTGGTCTGACAAATTTAATCGATAAAGTATTTGTTATAATTATTTTTACATATCTTTACTTTTTATTTACATTATGAATATAACTAAAAAAGGGTAAATCTTTTCACGTTTTTACGTTCCACGTTTACGTTTTCACGTTCCACGTTTCACGTTTTCACGTTAAACGTTCACGTTTTCACGTTCCACGTTCACATTTTCACGTTCCACGTTCACGTTTTCACGTTCCACGTTTCATATGTTTTCTAAATAAATGGTGAACGTAACTTCTGATGAAGCGAAAAAACTTGATCAAATCAAAAAGAAATTAATCAAAGAATTTAAAGAACAGATCAGACTCGATGAAAAAGAACAAGCATTTCTTCAAAAAATTCATCAACCTGTAACTTCTGCAATTAAAAGTTTTGAAGGTAAAATTTAAAATGTTTTAAATCAAAATAAAAATATGATGGATTTGGTTCCAGTTGTAAGACAATTTGCTGATATTTCGATTCCAGAATCTGAAGTAGAAGAATTTGAATTACCAAAACTACCATCTTCTACACCGTTTATACCCCGAATCATTGAAGATTCTACAATAGTTGAACCAATACGTCGTGGGACAACGGATATAATAATTGGCGAAATTGGTAAAAAATTCCTTCCTAGAGCAAAAGATGATAAATTTGGTTTGTATTGGGATAGAAAAAAGAAAAGTTTTATGATTGGAAATTTACCCGTTAATTTTGATCATAATGATATAATTATTGATAATGTAAAATATGAAGGAACTCAAGGTTTATGGAGATTAGTAACAGACAATGATGTTCCAAAAAAAGATTTATATTCTGAAGAAGATTTACAAAATTATACTAAAATTTTATGGAAGTCTGATTCAATTTTCCAAAAATAATGATCCATCCACTAAAAAACCTAAGTCAAAAAACATATATGAATTTAATTAAAGGAATTTGGGGAAATAAAGATCAAATCGAAAGATCAGGTGTGAGAAAATACAGTGATAATAAGATTGAATACAGATATATCGATGATTTGACAAAACTTGACGGAATTATTAATTATACTTATGCTCAAGAAAAGGCTGGAAACAACAATTTTTAAACGAAAAGAAAGCAATAAAGATTTTTATACCGAAGAAACTTGATGAATTGATTGAAAAACCTGATGGAATTAAATATTTAAAACGAATTTTGCCTCAAATAAGTTCTCCAATTTTGATTGAAGGTAGTGGACTTTTGAATGATTTTATCAACAATTTACCTTTTGAATTACACGTACCAGGCTATCAATATCTGGGGCCTGGTACAAAGGTTGAACAAAGACTAAAAAGAGGAGATCCTGGTGTGAATAAATTAGATCAAGCTGCAATGGAGCACGATATTTTTATGCAAAACATAGAGACACAAATTCTAGGCATATTGCAGATAAAAATTTTCAAGATAAGGCAATGGATAGATTTTTATTAAAAGATGCTAGTGTAGGTGAAAGATTTGCTGCATTTCCAACAGCTGGAGCAATGTTTTAAAAAGAAAACTAGGAATGGGAATCGAAGAGAACTTGAAATTTTAGCTATATAAATGGAGGTGAAAGTAAATTTCAGTAAAACTCAGAAAGAGAAAATAAAATCCGCCTTTAAGAAGAGGATACCTGTTAGTAATCAATTTAAAATAGATCAACTAAAAAATGGCAAAGATATTTTTAACAAATAGACAATATAATAAACTCGAAAAACATAAGAAAAAACAATAAAGGAACCAGAATAGAATTTTCTTATAATCCGTTGAAAGAGCTTAAAAATGGTGGACTTTTGAAAGATTTATTAGATTTTGGAGAAAATATTCCAGTTGTTAAAAATGTTGTTCCTTATGTTCGTAAAGCTGCTCCAATCGTTAAAAAAGACGTGATTCATATTGTTCGAAACATTTTAAATTGGTTAGATAAAGAGTTAGAAGATGTTACAGGATCTGGATTAAAAATGATAAAACTTTGAATTACGTGAAATCAAACATTAAAAAAAATTTGAAATCAAACCATTAACATTCGGGGAATTGGAAGAAATCTGCAAAAATATTAAACATTTTAGAGGAATCTTCATGAGAGATACACTACCTGAAAATGTTAAGAAATTTGAATGTGGAATTGTGAATTTAGACTTCATTATAGGAAGTGGAACGCATTGGATTTGCTATTATAAAAATGATAAGAATGCATATTATTTTGATTCGTATGTAAGAATTGAGGACAAACCACCGAGATAATTGATAATTTATTTGAAAAAATCAAACCTTTATTATAATGATTCTCAAATTCAAGACTATAAAGATATCCCAATTTGTGGTCTTTTATGTGTTTTTGTTTTGAATGAGTTGACTGATGTTAAAGATTTTAAATAAGTTGTTAACAAATTATTACTTAATAAATATGGATTCACAAAATATTTTTGATGTATTTGGAACACAAATTAAAACAGAAAGTATTCAAAATGTAGATACTTGTTTGAATTTTGATAGTTTGAGAAATGAGTTTGATAACAAGTTTGAAAATTTATTAAAAAACCTTCCAGATTCAGATATGTTTGCTGTCGAGATTGAAGATTTTAAAGCAGAATATGATAAAAAACTTGCAAATTTCATGAGTTCAAATGAAGTTGCTAATAAAATAAAAACACTGAAAAGAGAATTTAAACATAGTGCAAAAAAAAATATTTACAAATTTATGTCTCATATTGAAAAAGCTGATAAAATTACTGAAGCGATCAAAGTTGAAAAGAATTATGTTAGTTTGGCTAATAAAAAAAGAATTGTCGGTGTTCGACCTGGTACTGACAAACATGATGTTGTTGTTAAAAAACAAATTTTAAAACCGCTAAAAGTATCAGAAAACATCGATATTGTTGATTTACATGATCCGAATATTAAAAATGCTTTAGATTTTAAAGGAAAAAGACTTAGCAGCGTTAGTAAGGGAATTTATCCGCTTGATGTTATCGTAAAAGATCAATTCGAAGATCATATTAAAATGTTTAATGAACTAAAACAAAATTATGAGAATCATAAACAGCATGTTAAAGATTTTACAACAGAAGTCTATGAAAAGTTAGAAGCCAGAAATAAAAGATCTATGGAAAATTGTGTCGAAATTAATTGAAAAATTACAAAAATTCAACAGTCTTTTGATAAGTTAAGTTTAGATGCCACCAAAACCTTTGAAAATATTGATCATAAATTTGTTCAATACAGTGATTCAAATGCTGATAAATTTAAAAAATTAGAAACACAAATTAATAAGTTTCAGGAAGAACTAGATAAAAGAATTGATGAAGTAGGTATTATCGCAGGGATTTATGCACGATAACTTTTCCCTAAATAAATGGCGCTCATATATTGTCTGAGGTGTAAGGCAAAAACTGTAACAAATGATATAAAATATTACGCAAATATCAATGGAGTTAAGAGTATGTCTGGAAAATGTGCTGAATGTAACACTAAAAAGAGCCAATTTATAAAAACTTGATTTGAAGTTTTTTCCTAATAAATAGAGATGGCAGGACATTACAGTGCTTTCGATCTTTTTATAATGCAACACGAAAGAAATTTGAAAAAAGAACATTGGTATGATATTTCTTAAAATAAGAATTATCCGAAGATATGATGCGATTGTACTTTAATAAGTTAAATTGGTATAACATTGCAAAATATCAAAATCTGTCCCCAGAATTAATAAAAGAAAATATAAATTTTTAATTAAAAGAACACATGTTTGTTCTTTGCCTTTATCAACACTTGAGCACAGGATTTTTTGAAGAATTTAAAGATTCAGTTGATTGGAACAACATTATAGATAGCGGTTACTATCCTGTGCAAATTTTATTGAAATATGTGGCCGAAATTGCAAAATTTAAAGCAGAAAATCCCGAATATGACGAAGTAGATCATTAATAAATGACTAAAGTTTATATCTTTTCTTATCGACTTATACATGATTAAAAATTTTCGTAAAAGAATTTTGAAATTTTCTCTTATTAGACGGTGGACTACAAAAAGTATTCAGGCGATATTGAAAGGGCAGAGTTTAAAAATTTCTATCCAATTAGTAAACAACATTTGAATGAACCGAATAAACGAACTGAGTTTAATATTGATTTTGGAGATAATTGTTTCTCCTCTAACTTCCAGTTTTATATTTCTGGAACTTTAACAAAAGAAGATGGTCAAGCATATCTTGGAACAATTGATGTCAGATTGATTGATAATTTCGTGCCGTTTTTATTCTCTAAAATGGAAGTAAGAAAACACAATAAATTGATAGAATTAATCGAAAATTGCGGTCTATTACGTACAATTAAAGGAACCATATCTTATTCCAAAAGTGATGTATTTTCAAACAGTTTTGAATCAACTTTTAAATTTGGACAATTTGAAGCGGTCGGTGATTTAGCACATTTCGGCTTAGGATTCTTTGAAAATGTAAATTTTCCAATCTATAAAGGTGGATTTTACATTGGTTTCATAAGAGCTGAAGATGATGATGCGATATTAAAACAAAAACTGGAAATGATATGCCAGTTGATGGCAAAATTACAATTAACGAGTTTTTCATTAGAGTTCCGATGATTGATTATAAAACAACGAGTAAAATTAGATTGATTGATGAAATTACAAAAAGTCAAAACATTATGTTTAATTTTCTAGATTGGCAATGTATTGAGCAAAAAGGTATTTCCGGAACAACTTATTCGTTCGATATCACAAATATTTATAGAAATATTTTCAATCCTAAGTTCATTATTGTTGGTTTTCAAACAGATATACAGAATAATCAAGAAAAAAATCCTTCAAAGTTCGATAGTTTGAATGTGAAAAATATCAGAGTATAATTGAATGGTTCTTATTATCGAGATGAATTACAAAATTTAAACAATTCCTGATGTCTTTTAAGAATTATGTATCAGATGTATCAAGACTTTAAGAAAGTTTACTACAAAAATATGGAAATGTATTACAATCCCAAAGAATTCATAGCAAATAGACCCATTTATGTCATTGATACAACAAAGAGTTTGACAAATAATTCTGGTTCAAAGAACGATATAATTATCAACATGGATTTTCAAACTAATGTTGCAAATGCGATTTGTTACGTTGTTGTTGTCTCTGAGAAATTTTTATCATATGACGTGATTAAGAACAATATTAGAGAAATCCAGTAAAATTTTAGATTTCTTGATTTTTCATTCCATTTCAGAGATTTTTATTAAGATTTTAATATATTTACCACAGAATTTCCGTTTATTCGAAACAGATGTGGGAACATTGGCAATAGATTTTACATTGATTCTAGCAGATTGATTAAAGCAGATTTAACTACAACTGTTATAGATTTTTCGTTTATTCGTAGCAGAATCAACAACATTTCCGATAGATTGATTCGAAGCAGATTTGACTAAGTTTCCAATAGACACCCTAAGAAAGTAGAAGCAAACAGCTATAGATTCGGTTATTTTTCATTCGTGATTTTTCATTTATGGTCAGTAGGTATATGGGGATCCTGGAAACGAACAGATTCGGTTAATTTTTCATTCGTGATTTACTGTTTGATTTTAAAGATTCGTTTATTATCATTTAAAAAGTATTTTCCATTAATTTTCTGACTGTCCCAAAAGTGAGCCAGAACCGCCACATTACTATCTACTGCACTCTCTCAACCAGTTCCATATCAACTGATATGTGACAGTTATATTCCTGCGTATTGGAGATCTATACAGTAAAAATACATTCTGTACTACCGTCTTTTATTATTTTATGTTATGTTAGAGTATTCAGATCGAAAAAAATCTTTTAGAAGACACCTTTTACGTAAAGTGAAAAATAAAAGTTACAAAACCAGCAACTGAGTTGTTTATTTTTATCTCGGAAACACAACCTTTTCTAATGTTGTATGAAATCGGATCGAATATTAATGTAATAAGTGGCATCAATTTAAAATCCGCAGCAACGTATTATTCCCAAGCCAATTACGTTTCCTACCTTTGTTCTTACATACTCTGTACATTGTATACAAGAACGTAACATTCAAAGAAGAGACTGATGATCTGTTGCAAAAGAATGTTTCAGATTGGAAACCAGATCAGCGGGAAGACATAAATTAATTCTGTGTACAATGTAACTTTGCTGAACCAAACTTTTGACGTAGTGTTTTTGCCCACTGATGAAGAGAATTGATTCCAGTTTTTGAAAAGTAGTGTTTGTTATAATAACGATGGCAAATGTCTGAAATATTACTACAAAAAGGAAATAAATATAGTTAGGTAGTAGAATAGCAAAGAAATTATTATTTATTTGAATATTATATTTAAAAAGAATCATTTTATTTTCTATTGAAAATCTATGATAAAGTATTGGTACGGTATCTAGGGGAGTAACAACGTATTGAAACTGAAAAAAAAGGTTTAAACTGATCGAGATGTTTCCAAGAATTTATAAACCTTTTACTAAAAATCAATACCATTATTAATCCGTCTTAAAATAAAACTGTTCGATCTGCAGTCACAGATTCGTCTATTTTATATCATTAGAATTATGTCCCTAGGTTTTGGATATTAACTGATTAGATTTAAACTAATTTGTATTCCGCGTTATCAAATATTCTTATAAACTGCATTCGTAGAATATTTATACAGTAAATACACTCTCAGTAAACTGTAATTTTACCAAGCCGAAGGTAACTGTAAATAAATTCCAAAAAGCTAAATGTGATGTAGTGTCCTGCACGACGTCATAAATTATGCTACAGCAATAACTCTCTGCAGATAATATACGCAACAACCAATATTGTTGTAGTGATAAGCTGAGGCAGAATACTGTCAAAAACCTAACTGTGATGTATTGACTCACAACACGACATATTTTATTCACTGAAATAACTCTGTTAGCATCTATCTCGTATACGCCAAAACTATTCATTTCATTGCGTCGAGCCATTCGTTAGCGGTTGTCAAAGAGCTAACTGTGATATATTGACCTTTATGACGTCTTATATTCAGCCACATCAATAACTCTCTTGCAGGTAATATATACAACCAATACCGTCATAGCGATAAGCCGAGGTAGGGTATTGTTACAATCCTAACTGTGATGTATTAACTCATATAATTTATACGATACAACTAATAATGTCTTGTGTCAAGCAAATGCCTTTCCTGCTTTTTTTTATAAATACACTAATATTTATTTTACTATCCATTCATATTTAAATCAGAATATACTGCATATATTTTTCATATAGTCTTTTTCCTATGCCAGTTTCGTAGTAATTGTTAACTGAAGGATGACGTATCTGAGACATTTATTTCGTATTATATACAACGAATGTTTACCATTTCCATAATAATGATCTATCCCATTAGTTTTGGTAATAATTGTAGTTTGTGTTAGTTTGATACACTTAAAAAAAATAAATTCCCACAATAATTTTATGAACGTTACACTGAAACTCAAATTTTTTATTTCTATGTTTAAGAGTACCTGAGACGAAAGAGGATGTTACTGTAAAATTAAAAAAGGCTGTGCGTTGTATTAATATAAAAGAAACGCGGGAAATATTGACTGGGACAAAGTGGGAAATGGAATGGGAAAAATTATATGATGTCTGCAAAAAAGCTTCATAATGGCTCCCTCAGGCGATCGTTGGAAACCTTATCGTTCCGTATTACACACTCTCATTTCATTCCAGGCCATAATACATGAGGAGACCCACGAGTGGCATTTTATGTTTGTTATTTTTAATTGCACATTAAATTAAAATGGTAAATATGGTAAAGCTGGCACATAAAAGCGCCAATGATTAGTTGCGTAGTTTTGAATAACAAACCCATAGTTTTTCCTTTCTCTACTTTCTAATAATATATTATTAGAGGCGCGGGGTTTCTTGAATTCGAAAAAAAGTTATAATATCTCATGATTCTTTAAACTAGTTTTATTAGCTCAAATTTAAACTTCTAAACATAAAACATATTCTTATAAAGAAAAATATCTTAATTTAAGAAAGGAGGACATTTTTTTAAGTTAAAGTTTATTTAACAATTGATTAAAAACTCTCCATTGTAACGCTGTTTCTCTTATAAATTTGAAATGTGAGGGAACACATAATTTCCCACACTCACACCGCACAATCTCCACGTTACTCCCAGTTCAGTGAGTTTTTTATAACAATTAAATGTTTGCTATCAGCCTCACGTGAGTAATATATATATTTACATAATTTCCATAAACATAAAATCACAAAAAGTATTTGCTCCGCTGGAGCTTTTTGTTTATTTATTTTGTTATATTTATACACACACATAAAACAAATATATAAATATTATATAAATTTGTCATACTATATATAATTTTATATAATATTGCATATTATAATACGTAAAATATATATATATATTTATATATATATATACAATATAATATAATATATATATATATATATGTATATATATATATATATATATATGTAGATATATATATATATATATATATATATATATATATATATATATATATATGCCGGTCCTGGACCACTTTTAGAGCCGAACAAATATCACGGTAAAGTCCGGTTCAATGTACCATAAATGAAGCTGAGAAATAACACAGCAAATCTCAATGAAAAATTTACCTAATCTACATCCGTCCGTCTCCAAAAGCAATCCAGGACCGGCATATATATCTACTCTAGTGAACCATAAATGAATCTGAGGAATCACGAAAGAAAAATAACCGAACCTATAGCTGTTTGCATCTACTTTCTTAAGCAGTTTTAATGTTAAATCTCCTTAGAATCAATGTAAAATATATTGGAAATGTTGCCAAATCTATTGCAAATGTCAAATCTGCTACGAATAAACTATAAATCTTAGAAATATTTTTAAAATCTTATAAACGGAAATGATGGAATTTGCTAACAATCATTTGAAAAGTCGAGGGAATTGCCAACATCTTCATTGTTTGACGAGGTTCATTATTTATCTTTTCCAAGTGTACTATAAAGTCATCGAGGATGTCTGGCTTAAAATCGTGGACAAACTCAACATCCAGATAATTAAAAAATACAGGTACTATCTTTTCATAATAAATCTGTGTATTTAAACCAACAAATCTGATTAATTCATCAATCAAATCAAATCAAATCAATCAAATCAAATCAAATTCTTTACTGTTCATTGACATGATACATGCATGGAACATTGTCAGATATTATAGAACCGATTAATACTAGACAGAACAAAATCACACATTTAAATATCAGTTTAAAACAGTTTAAAATATAAAATAGTACAACTTAAACTACAAACAATCTAATTTATATCGTCCACTAGGCTGGAGCACCGCTCACCAGTTCGTTAATGGAGTAGAATGCTTGTCTGATTAGGTATTTTTTTAAGTTGTTTTTAAAAGACGTCTCAGTCTCGCATGCTGTGATACTAGAAGGCAAAGCATTAAAGATTTTAGGGCCCATATATGACATTGATTTTTTAAATGTGTTATTATGGTGTTGCGGAATGATTAGAGCATCTCTGTTTCTTGTAGAATACACGTGGTGTACATCAAATAACATATTGGTTTTTTCAATATTTACAATAGATAATTCGGATTTTTCATTCTTTTTCTAAATTCTGGAACAAATTTTGTTTGTTTTTTTATCTCCATGTTGCAATTTTCTAAGCAGATTATTCAAATGTGTTAATTTGTTTTTTTCTTTTCTTAGGTTTAGGTCTTTTATACAAAATTAATTTACAATCTCTACAAACTAAATATCTTTTATCAATAATTTCTCCTCTATTATAGAACTTGTAACAGTTGGCATTATACTCTTCATTCATTTATATAGAAAGATTTTTTATTATAAATGGAAATTATGGAACTAACTCTGCCGAGATATAATTTTTTCAGTGCAATTGTCTTTGTTTATATTTCAACTACTGAGATAAAAAGAAATGATTTTATTTTATTATTCAACTATTTAGGATATTTTGTCTATGATTACAAAGATTATTCCGGAAGAAATCGAGATTTTTCATCAGCGAAATAGTATATTTTTGAAGTTTTAGAGGGAATGAAAGAGAATAATATAAATTTAGCAAACAATGTTTCTTAAATAAAAAATCTTTTCTACTAGATAGTCATCAAACAACATGAACTCTCCAAAATCACTTCAGTTTTTTAGCATTTAAAAAACTTACCACAGGACATAATTATAAATACTTCTTTGAATTACCTAAATATGTTAAACGAAAGATATTTTCCTTAAATGAAAACGAATTCAGAGAACTTCTAAGTACTAAAAAGTGTTCAACGCAATTTATTACAGACAACTTAAATAATTTATAATATGTTAAATGTAATAGGAGATGTTAAATTAAATAATAGAAAAATAAGAAAATAATTCAGATTTTTACAAAATAAACTAAAACACCAACAATCTGATATTTTTCAAGGCTTTTATGCAAAATGCCATTGTTTATTTGTTGAAATGTTAAGAAGACAATATCCATACTGGCCAAGGAATATGCATGTATTTTAACAAGTCTTTGTAAACAACAAGATTTATCAAAGGAATTTATAAGAGATCACGCTTTTGTTGTAGATTGGGATAAATTATTTGTAAAAAGTATTTACGAGACAGATATATTGTGCGTGTGTGATTCTGACGAAGAAAAGAGAAACGTTTGCCATTCAGCAATTCATTAAGATATAATGAAAGACATACAAGCAATTCATTACGATATAATGGAAGACATTTAAGACAAATGTAACCATATTACTTCGTGATTTTAAGTATTTTAACAAAATGAATGATTGTGTCTTTGGTGTAGTGTTGTTTAGTGTGCGTGTTTGCGCTATGGGGAATCACATCACGTTCAACTTCTACGGTGTCTTATTATTCTATTGTTTAGAGACTTGGCCCTGCACTGCTATTGTCCAACCAAGTTAATTTCTAAGAGCATTTATTCGGGTCTTGGACTCTGGATTTTTTTTATTCAACTCCCGATTTTAAGGACTGTGTAGAAGTTGATGGAGAGATCCAATTAGGGAATTTGCGTTAAAGTGTTTTGTAAGTGTAATGTTGTATTAATGAACGATGTGAATAATGAATGTAATGAACGAATCAAGGAAGAGAAGGAATTAAGGAATGAAGTGAAAAGGTGAGGAAGCAGATGGCGCGCCAACCACAGTTGTCATAACTCGGCTTGTTCTATAGTCATTACACTATGGCCACTCGTGTAAAGACTTGTCCCCAACCACTGAACGACAACCATGTCTTCCTCAATATAAAGCGCGCCTGAAGCTCTGGGATTTGAACCCAGAACCTCGGGCTTTGATGGCAAGCGTCTTACCAACTGAGCTACGGAGAGTCTCGAAAGTTATAAGCTATATCTCTGCTATATAAGTTGTTCTCACTTTTACAATTAGGAGCGCTGGTTTACAAGTCTATTACTAATTTTATATATTAACTAGCTGACCCGGCGAACTTTGTCCCGCCTTAAAGGTAATATCACATGATCACATTTTTTACTTTTTAAATTAGGATACTTGTAAATAAAAAATATAATTATTCAATGATTCTTTATTTGCCATTTATTGTAGCACCTTGTGATAAACTACATTTTTTGTTTTTTTATTAGGCGCGAAAACAAATAACGCGGATGGTCTTCCGACCCGTGGACATGCCACATTTAATTGGCCATGGGAAAAACATGGATGTTTGAGATTAAGACCACAAACTTTCAACGATTGGCCTTGTGACTTATTTACAGTCATGACGTATCGGAAATTGAAACCGTTTAAACTCAAATGGCATGTCGGGTGGGATCATCGGGATCCTCGGAATGAGAATTTCCTCACCTTTGAGTATTGTGGTGTAAATCAAATTGTTCATCAATTTACTTACCACCAAACTTGTTCCGTTGCACAGTTTTGGTTGGTATAAGTTTCGAAGCATGATTACTACAGAACCAATATTTAGTTGTAAATTGTGCCAGGTACATCCAAGGAGTTTAAACATTCAATTGGATAGTTGGTGGCATCATCTTCATTTGTTACACAGTCAACAGATTTGAAAGAATGCAGTGTAGCAATGATCTCATTTTGAATTATGTAGTTTAAGTCATCTACACCTTTATTCTTAGCTGCCAAAATTGCTCGCTCACTCAACCATTCATTATTTTTGAGGTTATTAATGATGTTTGGGAATACTTTGTTGATGAGTTCGTCTTTCGATGAGATAAAGTTACAGATATTCCGAGGAAATGAAATCAATCCGCTCGATTCGTCGACAGGTACTCGACCATTACCGATAGTCAACAATTACTCAGAGAAATCTTCAGCAGATGTATCGTTCAGCAATGCAACTCTCATGTTTGTTGTCAGCTGAAGTTTCCTAACATAGCGCCATAGATTCGATGATTTGAGGCAAGCGTTTATTCTGTCGGCAGCAGTCGATCTGGGAATTACTGGCAATGTTTGGCGGAAATCGCCAGACAGTAAAATAGTTGCGCCTCCAAAACATTTTGAGTCATTACGTAGATTTTGCAATGTTAGGTTAACTGCTTCCAATGCACGTTTATGCGCTATTGTGCATTCGTCCCAGATGATGATCTTCGATTCTGACAAAACTTTCGCCATAGCGGAGCGCTTTGTAATGTTGCACGTTGGTTCTTCAATATATTGAAGATTTAACGGCAACTTAAATGTAGAATGTGCAGTACGACATCCTTCTAGCAATGTGGCTGCTATTCCAGAAGAAGCAACTGAAACTGCAATGTTGGATCCTGCACGAACAGTGGCTAAAACTACTGACATGAGGAATGTCTTACCAGTTCCACCATGTAAATATAAACCACCGTTTCCATCATCAATTGCCTTCATTAATGTATCATAAACTTCCTTTTGTTGGGGGTTTATCAGGGGCACATTTGTTTGAACTACTAAATCTAATTCCTGGTGATCATATTCACGTTCCCATTCCAATTCTCGATTAATGCGTCATTCATTTTACGATTTAGCGCTGGCATTCCTAACCTGACTAATAAAGTACCACACATGAGACAACTCATGTCTTCGATCAAGAGCAAGGCCCGATTATGTATCTCCTCATTCATTTCAAGATCGTAATTTATTGAACTGACACGAATTTGATGTAAAATATCTTCTGCCATATTATCCTTGTATTTGTGCCACAGGTTAGATGGGTTCGATGGAAGGCATGTCGAAATGATGATAGCAAATAATGTACGTATATGACTTGGAGATGCAGAGATAACTGCTTTGAATTGGCAAAAATTAAAATTTGATTTGTATTATCTGGATAGTAAAGTATATGCTTAACAGTGATTGCAGAAACAGTTGAAACAAAATTTGCTGTTTCTCTTAAGCTTACTCTATGCTTTAAAACTATAAATGTAAAGAAATTTAAAATGGTAATTAAATGATATAAACATATATTTCTTTTGTTGCATTATATATGTTTACAAAGAACAGCTGATTCAATTTGAACAGGCCCTTTCACTTAATAACATATGTTTGCTGTAATGCATTTCTTACGGGTATTTCCGTAACATTTAGAGACCAGTGGGGCGGAATCCTAAATCGGGAACGGGATAAAAAGTATCCTATGTGTTTCTCCCAGTTCTTAGCTACCTCCCTACCAATTTTCAGCCAAATCGGATCAGCCGTTCTTGACTTATAAATAGTGTAACTAACACGACTTTCTTATATATATATAGATAACCACTTAACCGATTTTAACGAAATTTGGTAAACAAATAGTATATACTTAACTCTTTCGACTTAACTTATCCATAAGGGTGAAATCATCCCCTATTTCTTAATATTCATGAAAAAATAAAAAGTTTTGTCAGAAAAATCTGAAATTTAAAAAATAAGAGAGTTCTACTTAAAATTTCATGAAAATACCAAAATTTTCAAAATTTTCAAAATCTACCCCAATCATCCCTTATCTTTAAACTCTTATATCCCGATAACTATTGGAGCTTTTTTATGAAATTTGGTATATAGGTTCATTAAATATTGAAGTATTTTTTTTTAAATCATCACTATTATTTATATTAGAAAATGTATTCAAATATTTACCATTTTTAGGCTTAAAATTTTTAGGATTAATTGTTAAAAATCCGTAGTCTTCTTTCCAAATTTTATCACATAACTCATTAAAGTGGTTAAAACTCATATCAGATCCCACATAATTGTTGTAAATCTTTCTCGAATAGTGATCATCTTGCTTAAAAACACACAACATATTCAAATTACTTCTAATAACCTGTTTATCAACCTTTGAAAAGCATTGAGAATGATAGATACAAGATATGTTTTTGTGATTAGACATCACGAAATATTCTTTAATAACATCCTGATTTTCAAAAATACAATCATCAAAAACGATTAAATAATTGGTTTTACATTCGCTTAACGGAACTATATCCTCAGAAGCATTATAAAAATGTGATTTTTTTTTGCTTAAGTTCTTCTCAATATTTTCAAATCTTTCCTGTAATTTTTTGTATGCGTCTTGTTCCAAAGATGTACTAAAAACGTACAAATTTGAATGAGGAATCAACCTATTGTAAATAAAATTCAATAATAAAGTTGTCTTTCCACATCCACTTAGAACACCCTATTCATTTAGGCGAAGAATCAAATTATTTTTTTGGTTTAAGTGGTTTTTATTTTGATAATTTTGTAATAAATATTAGTGAAAGTTCTCCTTATTGTATAGGATTTAGTGAAAAGAACATAACACAATATTATGGCTTAAACAAAGGATATTATACCTTTGATCAAATAAAAAATTCCCTTAAAAATTATCTGAAAACATTCAATCAATCAGATAAATCTTTAAACTTTGACGAAAACAAGTTTGAAATGCAAAAAAAAATTTTTATCTCTCTAATATAATTCGAATATAATCACCAGTAAGAATAATGTTTTCAGCAATTATAGTAGATTTATTAGGATTTTTTCAAGAAACTATTGAACCAAATCAGGTATATTTAGGAAATAAAACGCCAAAATTTAGACAGTTCGATGTAATTGAAGTATATTGTAATCTCGTTGAAACTAGTTTTGAAAATCATACCGAACATCTACACAAAGAATCGGAAATATTGTACACATTTTACCCAAATGTTGCTTACGGATAGAAAATCAGTGAAAAACCGAATGAAATCGATTATATTCCAATTAGAAAAAACATTAAAAGAATTCAAAAAATCGTTCTGACTATACAAGACTCTGCAGGAAATTTATTGAATAATGAGAGTAAAACAACAATTTATTTAAGATTGCAAGTTATAATTTAAACTAGAAAACTCGAGGCAAACTATGATAAATAATGTCGATAAAGACGAGAAAATTACCTTTATATGTATATATTACAAGAGTCTATCCCATAGACTCTTTCAAAATCTTCATCCTGACACTATTTTTGTTAATCAATCTGGGCTTTATACTGAAAATAAAAATTACTAGTTAAATTTTTTCCGATTTAAATGGAGACAGTTGTAGATCTAATAAATAATCAACTCAAATTCAATAATACAGAAACTTTTACGATTGTTGACGAAAATAAAGAAATTTGGTTCAAAGCAAATTATGTGGCAAAAATTTTAGAATATGAAAAACCTCAGTTATTTAATAGAATTATTTATTCCAACAAAGTACTTTGGCATTAATGTATTTGTTTATATTTCAACAACTGAGATAACCAAAAACCAATGCCAGATGTTTAATGATTATAGAAAATTTATATTATTGTATAATTATTTAGGATATTATGTTTATGATTATAAAGATTATTATGTAAGAAATCGGGATTTTTCATCTGCGAAAGAGTATACAGGGTGATTCATGAAGTTCTCCCCCCACTTCTACAGCACATTGTACTAGTAAAAAATAATGAAAAAATGTTATATAAACATAGGTCCGAAAACGCTTCGTTAGCGAGTTACAGCTAGCGAAAGATTTCGCCTGAATTCCTGGGTAAAAAGTAAAATAAAGCCATACTGAACTTTTGGAAAGGTTAATTAAGTAAGAAATATCGTGGATTCTTATGTATTTTTACCTGATAAAGCTAATAAAATAGGTTTCAGAACTGTACCTGTAGTAGTTTTTGAGGGATTCAGGGTTAAATGCAAAAAATTGGGGCACGAAACAATGTTTTTTAAGTTTGATGTACAATAACTTTGTTAAATTGGTAATAAATACATAAAATCAACAAACATTAATTGTAGAGAATTTAATTCTGAGAAAATTGATATAATCAAAGTCTAAAATAAAAACTGAAATAAGTACCAAAAAATCGATTTTATTCAGTATAATACATTACTAGTTTTTAGCAAAATTAATCAGGTTGGGCCAACCGTACGCACCTTTTTATAATAGATGTTCGAAAATGAGGCCATCATTATCAATACATTTTGCAGCACGTTTGTGTATTGCTTTTGTTGCGTTTCTTAATTTTTCAGGACTTCCCTGTATCTGCACAGCCGAATCCATAATACGGGCAATTAATTCATCACGAGAATTCATTTTTGTCTTGTATACAATGTCTTTCATCCATCCCCAGATGCAATAATCCAATGGAGATAGATCTGGTGATCTTGGTGGCCAAGGGTGAGGCCCTCCACGACCAATCCAGTGTCCAGGAAATTGATGATTTAAGTAAGCAGAAACGGCACGTGAAAAGTGGGGAGGTGCTCCGTCATGCTGGAAGTACAAATTTTGTCTGAGATGTAAAGGAACATTCTCTAACAGCTGCGGCAACTCTTCTTGATGGAAATGCAAATAGAACTCAGCATTTAGGCGTCCAGGTAATATGAAAGGTCCAATCAGCCGATTGTGCAAAAGGCCACACCAGACATTGACGCTAAATTGGTGTTGAAAGTTCTGTTCCACTACCTCATGTGGATTTTCTTCTGCCCATGAGTGTTCATTTTGCAAGTTATTGACACCATCCTGAGTGAATTGTGCCTCATCCGTAAACAAAATACGCTTGTAGAGTTGATTATTAATATTCAAAAAGTTGCAAAACTCCAAGCGAAGCGGATCATCTCCTAGTTGTAGATGTTGAAACCTTTTGTTTATGAAACGGATATAAAATTTGTTTCGATTAAGTGACCTCCACACCGTTGACTGCGAAACTCCTATCCGCCTAGAAATACGTCGTTGTACTTACACCTGGACTGCGATGAACAGCATTAATAACAATATCATCATCAAGTTGGACAGCTCGTTCATAATTGGTAGTGATCCTGTTTCCCGAAGAGTACGAAAAGTTCCTGAAATTGTTTTGGTATCTGGAATCCTCCTATTAGGGTAACGTAGTTCATATTCTTCTACAGCAGCTCTAGCATTACCATTACAGTAACCCAAAATAAAAACCATATCAGCGTATTCCTCTGATGTAAATAAGTAAGGCATTTTTTCGCTGAATAAACAATCGAATTATAACTCACAGAAAAATTGCATTTAATAACACGATTCACAGAACCCGATCTCCTGCTGTAGCTTGCAAAACACCACTAATACACAGTTCTAACGTAACAGTACAGAATACCATTGTTGACCAGCTGTTATTCGTGCGTTACCAACTTAGAAATTAATAAAACAGAAAACTGCATTTCGATAATTAGTAAACAATAATGGGAAAATGTTTGCTTCATTTATTTTCGAACATTTGATGTAAATTTTTATTATTAAAAAAAATACAACGTAATAAAAACATGATATTTTTATTTACAAACAAATTTATTTAACAGTTAATCTTGTTTTCTCAATTTATCTCATCATTAAGGAACAAACATTTTGTTTTTGTTTTATTTTAACTAAATACCGTACGGTATTTCTTTACAGCTAGTAATGTATTATACTGAATAAAATCGATTTTTTTGGTAGGCCTACTTATTTCAGTTTTATTTTAGACTTTGATTATATCAATTTTCTCAGAATTAAATTCTCTACAATTAATGTTTGTTGATTTTATGTATTTATTACCAATTTAACAAAGTTATTGTACATCAAACTTAAAAAAACATTGTTTCGTGCCCCAATTTTTTGCATTTAACCCTGAATCCCTCAAAAACTACTACAGGTACAGTTCTGAAACCTATTTTATTAGCTTTATCAGGTAAAAATACATAAGAATCCACGATATTTCTTACTTAATTAACCTTTCCAAAAGTTCAGTATGGCTTTATTTTACTCTTTACCCAGGAATTCAGGCGAAATCTTTCGCTAGCTGTAACTCGCTAACGAAGCGTTTTTGGACCTATGTTTATATAACATTTTTTCATTATTTTTACTAGTACAATGTGCTGAAGAAGTGGGGGGAGAACTTCATGAATCACCCTGTATTTTTGAAGTATTAGAAGGAATGAAAGAGAATAATATGAATTTAGCAAATTATTTTTCTTAAATAAAAAAGGTGTTTTACTAAATAGTAAAATTTTATTTAGAAAATTTTTTAGTATTTTAGTAATGAGTATTTTTTTGTCTTGCCTTGTATTCACTGGGATAATATATTCCCACTTCAAAGAGTTTGTAAATAAACACACATAAATGTAAAAGGATCATAGTGAATGTTTATTACATACAGTATAAATACTATGGAAAATATAAGTATTCCTAGAATAGCATGGTGGGGATAACAATTATGGTCAAATCAATATGAAACAACATTGTAGATACTGACCTAATCTAATACAACTGAAAGCAATAACACTCACTTTACTTATTCACATAAAACAAAACATACAAAACACTCAGTTTTACATGTATGTTGTTGCAAAATGGTCAAAGGTTACATGGTCTTGTGGAATAAGGAAAAGCAGCCCTTGCATAGTGCGACTTTACAGCCACTACAAATCATATTGTTTCGCTTTTCTTTGGTTTTGGTGGAGCAGTGCGCACATCTTCTGTATGTGTCTGTCTTTTGTGGAAGGTGATCTTCAACATTAGTAAGGCGTAGACTGTTTTCCACAGTTGGTTTTCTAAACGGACTGTTTCGTTTCCTGGCTCTAGACTTTCCGGAAGTGTAGCCAACTTTTTTTCTTGATGTAAAAGTGCCTATCAAATGATTGACCAACTTTGACCTAAAAGTCAAATGCGACATTGGTTTTGATGCAGCGTCCTTACAATCTTTACTGTACAATATGAAACTATTGACAATAGCTGATTCAAAAAAGAAATAAAAAAGCTTCATCCACCAGCGTGTAGACTTTTGTGCTAGATTGTAGCTAGACATGTGTTGATCAAAGCGATCTACTCCACCCATGTACTTGTTGTACTCGGCTACTGCTTCTGGGCAAGTGACTTTCTCGATCTCCTTTACCATTTGACTGCATGACTGTGACTTTTTTGAGGAATTGGACATTGTGGGTATTACTGACACACACTTTTTTTCCTTATACGCCCATTTCACAACACTTATATCACCACTCTGAGTGATATTGTTTATTATATCCTTATTGTTTTATTACATATCACTTCCTGTTGCATAACCTTCCTGTCTCAATAATATTTTCAATTATGCCTTATTCGTGTTAAATAACACAATAGCTCAAACAGTAACCTAACTTTTACAAGACTGCCAGAGTAACATCCAAATAACTGCTTTGCCAGAACATGGACAAAATAGTTTATTCCTAATAAAAAAAGAGTAAGTTTTTGTTGTTATTTATAAATATAAATCTCTCAAGCAAATAAAAAATTTCTATTTTTTTATATTTTTTGAAAAAAGCATTACATTTTCAGCTTGTATTTCACAATGCTACATTTTCATTAATAGAAATTTTTACATTGCAAAATACAAGTAAAATATTATATAAAAATGATTACAGATAACTAAGGAATAAACTACTTATCTTTAAATTATTTCTTGATGTATATTAGTGAAATTATCTTGATCCTAAGTTTTGAGGTATGGACAAGAACAAAAACATTGATATCTCTGAGTGACAGTGGGATAATATATTCCCACTTTCAGACTATCAGCTGGATAGAAATCCAGCATGAAGTATGTACACCAATAATGCCTTTTCCAGGTCAAACTAAAAAATTCTTTGATCATAAAAATAAAATTTCACATCCTTATGTAATTTATATGGATTTTGAGTCAATTTTAGAAAAAATTCCGACACGTAAAAATAGTCCTTAAGATCAACAAACTACGAAGATTCAAAAAACATATTCCATATCGTTTAACATTATATCTAGTTTCAAATGTAACAAATAAAAAATAAAAACCAATATGTTATAGAGCCAAAAATGACGATGATTTAGTAAATGTTTCTATGAAAATTGTTCGAAGAACTTAATAAATTGTCAAAAATATATAGCTAAAAAATATAATTCTAAAAACAAAAAACAAATGAATATAACCTAAGAAGAAAAAAATTCTTTTCAAACAACAAACATTTTTCATATTTGTGAAACTGGGGGTTTTGATGATGAAAAAATAATAAAAGTAAGAGATCACTGTCATTTAATAGGAAAATATAGAGGAGCAGCTCATAGTACTTGTAATCTAAATCTTAAATTTCCTCAAAATATTTCAGTTTTCTGTCATAGTATGAGTAATCATGATACTCATTTATATATAAAAGAATTAGCTAAACAATATGGGAATGTTGATTTAATTGCAAATACTGATGAAAAATATATAAATTATTCTGTGAATTCTGGTTATGGATTTGAATTTGACAATGATAATAAACCTAGAAAATTCATAAAATTCTCATTTGTTGATACATTTAGATTCATGGCTTCTTCTTTTGAAAAAATTAGCAAAAATTCTCAAAAAAGACGATTTCAAACATACTAATTTCATAAAAGATGGTAAAATATTGAATGAAATTTTAGAAAGACATTCAAACGATGAAGACGAAATATTTGAAATTCTATCAGTAAAAGGTATATTTCTATATGAATTCATTGATAATATTGAAAAACTTTATTATACAGAATAATTCAAAATTCAAGATTTCTATACATTATTAACAGATGAGAAAATTTCTGATAAAGATTATCAACATAATTTAAAAGTTTGGAATAAATTAAATGTTAAAAATCTCGGATATTATTCAGATTTATATAATATACATGATGTTTCATTACTCGCTGATATATTTGAAAATTTTCAGAAAATATGCTTAAATTGTTATAAGTTAGATCCTGCTCATTATCTAACTGCTCCAAGTCTTGCTTGGGATGCTATGTTAAAAATAACAAAAATAGAGCTTCAATTAATCCACGAATATGATATGTATTTGATGATTGAAAAAGGTATTCGTGGAGGCATTTCTTAATGTATATGTGAAAGCAAATAACAAATATTAACAAATATTTAAAATATTTTTATTGAATCGAAACCTGAAAACTTCTTATTGTATGCTGATGCAAATAATTTTACATGGCTGGGCATTATGTAAAAAATTACCTTATAATGAAATCAAATGGATGGATCCAAAAACATATTCAACTAATGAATGGAAGGAAGCAATTTTAGAATTAACGGGAAAAGATGATTATGGCTATATTCTCGAAGGTGATCTCGAATATCCTGAGAATGTACATGAATATCATAAGGATTTGCCTTCTGCTTCAGAATATTATAAAAATACATTTTTGCTACTCTTATGAATATGTTATTCATTCCGGAAATTAAAAATAATATTTAGAACAAGGAATGATTTTAAAACATGTGAACAGAGTTATTGCATTTAATCAGAAGCCTTTTATTAAAGAATACATAGATTTTAATACAAATATGAGAACTAAAGCTACAAGTAACTTTGAAATAGATTTTTATAAATTAATTAATAATTCTGTTTTTGGAAACTCAATGGAAAATCTTCGAAATAGATGCAACATTAAATTAGGAAACGAAGAATTTTCGACGAAACAATCTAAGAAGACTAATTTTAAATCTTTTAAAATATTTGATAAAGACTGTATTGCTAGTCATATGTACAAGCAGAAAGTAAAGTTTAATAAACCAATTTACATTGGCTTTTCAGTGCTTGATCTTTCGAAATTATTAATGTATGAGTTCTATTATGATAAATTAAAGAAATATGATCCAGATTTGAATCTATGTTATATGGATACTGATTCATATTTTCTAGAAATGAAACGTGATCCTTACAAAATTATTAAAGAAAATATAAATGAGTTTGATACAAGTGATTATCCTAAAAATCATGAATGTTTTGATGGTAAAAATAAAAAGTTATTGGTAAGTTCAAATATAAGCTTAATGGAGAAATTTTAGAAGAATTTTTGTGGCTTAAGGGCAAAAATGTATTCATATAAATATCAAGATAAGAATCCAGTTACATGTAAAGGAATTAAGAGAAGTGTTGTAAATAAAACAATAAATATGGATAACTTTAAGAGATGTCTTTTTGAAGATCAAGTAGAACTTAGAGAAATGACGTGCATTAGAAGTTATAATCATCAATTATATACGATAACAATCAAAAAACTAGCACTGAGCTCGTAAGATGACAAACGAATTGTTCTAGAAAATAAGATCGAAACAGTATCATATGGATATAAAGGTGAAATTAAAACAGATAATTTAGAAGAGTTAAACAAAGTTGGAAACTTTGATATATAAATGGGAGATGATTTAATACATTGTCACAAGTGTAAGAAAAAAAAATAAAAATATCGAATTTAAATTTATTCAAACTCAAAATGGATTATATATAACTGCAGTAAAATGTTCAAAATGCAAAACTAATAAAAGTAAATTTATAAAAAATCCTGAGGAAAAACCAGTTATAGTTAAAAAAGAATTAAAAGGTAAAAAAGAAATTGAGATCGAAGATAAAGAAATTCATGCACCTGTTAGGAAAAAATTTATAAAGTGAAAAATTATAACTTTAGGAATTGATGATTTTTGGGCTGCCGGTTTAGTTATAATGTCTAATTATTCGGATCAAAATGATGGATTCAAGTATATGTTAAATGTTATTGATACTATCTCAAAATATGCTTGGTTAAGAGCGATTAAAAGAAAAAACGGCAAGGATGTTTCAAAAGCTTACGAAGATATAGTAAAAGATGGAAAAAAAGATCAATCATAAACCTCCAAATCTACTTCATACAGATAAGGGTTTAGAGTTTAAAAATAAAGAATTTAACGATGTTTTGAGGAAATATAACATAGAAACTTTATCATACTGAGAATGAAGAAAAATCTAGCATTATTGAAAGATATAACAGAACTCAAAATGAGAGAATGAAAGTAATTTTCGAGATTAATAAGAATTTTAAATGGATTTATATTCTTAAATATATAGTAAAAGATTATAATAATACATTTCATAGCCCTATAAAAATGAAACTAAAAGATGTAAATATAGAAGCTGAAAAAGAATTATTAAAAACTGTTTTCAAGTATACTCCACCAGAAATTCACACGAAAACTAAATTTAAAGTCAATGATCATGTAAGAATTGTTAGTAAAAAACAAACATTTTCGAACAAATATAAAAACAATAGGTCAAGAGAAATCTTTGTGATTTATCAGATTAATAACAGATCCAGTAACTTATAGTATAAAAGATTTAAACAATGAAGAAATAACTGGAAGTTTTTACGAATATGAATTAAGAAAGTCAAAGCTATAAAAATTTTTTTCTATATAAAAGGGGTCTCAAAAGAAGTGTACAATTTGTCAAGATATAAATATTTTGAAGAATTTCATAAAAATAACACTACAAAAGGAGGAATAGGGTCTATGTGTAAACATTTTCGTAGTAAATATGAGAGAGAATTATACTATAAAATAGTAAAATTAACGTTTAGAAGAGAAAAATGTTACTTTTGTAAAGAAATTAAGAATATTTCTGAATTAACAAATTGGCATTATAGTAAAGATAAAAAACAAGCGTATTGTAAAGAATGCATTAGAGAAATCTTTGCTAGACCAGTTCATTGCGTATGCGGAAGAGAAATTCAACAATTCTATATTCTTAAAAGACATTTACAAACAAACTATCATAATTCGAAAGTTTTATAGTTTTAATTAGTAACTTGCTATCTTAAATAAATTGTTGTTTTACTCTCATTATTCAATAAATTTCCTTCAGACTCTTGTATAGTCAGAACGATTTTTTGAATTCTTTTAATGTTTTTTCTAATTGGAATATAATCGATTTCATTCGGTTTTTCACTGATTTTCTATCCGTAAGCAACATTTGGGTAAAATGTGTACAATATTTCCGATTGTTCGGTATGATTTTCAAAACTAGTTTCAACGAGATTACAATGTACTTCAATTACATCGAACGGTCTAAATTTTGGCGTTTTATTCCTAAATATACCTGATTTGGTTCAATAGCTTCTTGAAAAATCCTAATAAATCTACTATAATTGCTGAAAACATGATTCTTACTGGTGATTTTATTTGAATTTTATTAGAGAGATAATTTTTTTGCATTTCAAACTTTTTTTCATCAAAGTTTAAAGATTTATCTGATTGTTTGAATGTTTTCAGATAATTTTTAAGGGAATTTTGTATTTGATCGAAGGTATAATATCCCTTTGTTTAAGCCATAATATTGTGTTATGTTCTTTTCACTAAATCCTATACAATAAGGAGAACTTTCACTATTATTTATTACAAAAATTATCAGAATAAAAACCACTTAAACCAAAAAATAATTTGATTCTTCGCCTAAATGAATGGGGTGTTCTAAGTTTAAAACTAATTTAGAGCTCTCTAATGTCAATTTGAACAGTTTCATTTTCGTTATTTAAATGGAGAAATTTTTAAAGCAAAAAGATCAGATAAAACGTTTGAAGAAAATAAGAAAGTACAACCAATCAGATTGTTAATTGTTTGGTTCAAGTGGATGTGGAAAAACAACTTCATTATTGAAATTCATCTACAATAGATTAATTCCCTATTTAAATTTATATGTTTTTAGTAAATCTTTAGAGCAAGATGCATACAAAAAATTACAACAAAGATTTGAAAATAATTGAGAAAACTTAAGCAAAAAAATATCAATATTTATAATGCTTCTGAGGACATAGTTCCAGCGATTGTAAACCAAATTCTTTAATCGTTTTCGATGATTGTATTTTAGAAAATCAAGACGTTATTAAGGAATATTTCGTAATGTCTCGTCATAAAAATATCATCAGAGTTCACTCAAGAAAATATTCATTATCAATTAAAAGATCATGTCTCTTCTTTGTCTCTATTAACACTTGAGTATAAAGTTTTTGGATAAAAATAAAGATACAGTTGATTGGAATAATATTATAGATAGTGCGTACTATCCTAGGCAGATTTTATTGAAATATGTGGCCGAAATTGCAAAATTTAAGGAAGAGAATCCTGAATATGATAAAATTGATCACTAAGAAATGTCATATATTGAATTTGTAATTTAATTATAACTTGTATAATTTCTTTTAAAAACTATGAATAAATTTTATTAAAAATTAGAATGTTTTTTATATAAATGGAGGACTACAAAAAGTATTCAGGTAATATTGAGAGGGCGGAGTTTAAAATTTTCTATCCAATTAGTAAACAACATTTTAATGAACCGAATAAAAGAACTGAGTTTAATATTGATTTTGGAGGTAATTTTTGATCGTCTAACTTCAAGTTTTATATTTCTGGAACGTTTACAAAACAAGATGGTCAAGCAAATCATGGAACAAATGATTTCAGATTGATTGATAATTTCGTACCATTTTTATTCTCTAAAATGTAAGTAAGGAAACACAATAAATTGATATAAGAAAATTTAAAATTGCGGTCAATTAAGAGATTTAAAAAAAAAGAACATTTGGGATGAAAAAAATTTTAATTT
>NW_025786939.1:0-12732 GCF_021130785.1 Homalodisca vitripennis
TTCCCGGGGCCCAAATTTGGGGCCCTTTCCCTTTCTCGGTCGAAAATTTTGGGCCCCCTTTTGACATTTCGTAAGCTCCAAGGGAAAAAATTTTTTCTTTCGACAACCTTATAAATCACACATGCTTATTTTTTCGCGGCAAACAAGCCACAAAAACAAAACATTTCTTTATTCCTAAAAATTTAAAATTTGAGATTTATAAAAAAAATTTTTGAAAAAAAAAAAATTTTTAAAAATTTGACACTTTATTTTGAAATTTTTTGGTTTTTTTAAACAAATAAAGAAAATCTGTCCCCTAAGATAAAATTTTTTAAAAAACTTAATAATAAAAATTTTACAAAAATTTAGTGTTTACCTATATCCTTTAGAAAAAAAATTTTTTAAAAAAAAAAAAAAAAAAAGTTCTTTGAGGGATACAAAAAAACCCCGGTTTTTTTCCTTTTTAAAAATAAACCCAAAAGTACAAAAACCTAACTATTTTTAAAATTTTCATTTATCCTACCATTTTTATCCCCCAAAAATAAAATTTCAAAAAAAATTTTGGGGCCACCCAAGTTAAAATTTTTCAGTGTTTTAAAGGAAAAACACTTGGATTGCGTCCTTTTTTTGGCCAAATCGGGGGATTTCCTTCTTTTTTTGAAAAAACCCGGTTTTTTTTTTTTAAAACAAAGAAAAAAATTAAAAAACTTGAAAACCAAAAAAATTTTTAAAACCCTTGGGTAGCAAAAGGGCATTTTAAAAACACCTTGCTTATTTCTAAATTTTATGCTTTTAAAAAAATACGGGGTTCTTATAGCTATAACATTTTTTGAATATTGAATTATACCAAATTTAAATTTTTGTGGATAAGGGGCTCGGGTTTTGAACTATTGGGGTTGTATTTAAAAATTTTAAAAAGGGGGAAAAAAAATGAAAAAAACAAAATGAAATATTTAAAAAAATTTTCCTTCCTGGAATTCATTTCAACAAGATTTTAAAATTTTAAAAAAAAAACACAATTATCCCTTTTTGTTTGGGGGCAAGACTTTATAACCAGGGTTTGGGAAAAAACAGGGGGTTTTTCTTTTTTTTAGCACATGAAAAAAAAAACGGCCCTTTTTCAAAATAACAGCGAAACACAAATTTATTTTGTTTAAACTCGAAAAACTTTGTTTTTCCCAAAAAATTTTAAAAAAAAATTATTTTTAAAAATTTACTCAGTTTTTAAACCCATTTAAAACGCTGCCTTTGTTCTAAAAAAAAATTTTTTCCTTTTAAAATTTTTCAAAACGTGTATTATAAAAAGAATTAAAAAATTTTGAAAAATTTTAAATTTTAGGGCGCCAAAAAAGGGAAAAAGGGCCTCAAAAACGAAAGTGGGGTTGGGGATTTTGTATTTTAGCTAGGCATTGTCTTGATGAAAAAATTCTATCTACGAATCGACAGCAAGAAAACTTTTGACAAAGTGTTTTTTTTTATTTAACGGATTTCCCACGGGGCCTTTTTGACCCTTAACTAGGGGTTGGGGTTTTATAACCCGGAGAAAGGGGGAAAATTTTCGTTTTGTTTCAAAAATATGCGTTTTTTTTGCCGCTAGCAATTTCCAAAAAAAAGATTTTTAATTTCATTTTCCTGCAGGTTTTAAGTTTAAAAGGGGGCTTTTCTCAACTTCATAAAAAAAACCCCCCCCCCTTTCCCCCTCCCAGCAATCCCTTTGGGGTTTTTTAAAAATTAAAAATTAAATATAAAAAAAAAAATTTTTAAAAAAATTAAATAAAATTTAAAATTTTTAAAAAAAATTTTTAAAAAAAAAAAATTTAAAAAAAAAAAAAAAAAATTTTAAAAAAAAAAATCGGGGTTTTTTAAAACTTTTTAAAAAAATAATTTTTTTTTTTTTCCTTCCCCCCCCTTTTTTCCCCCCCCCCCCGGGGGGGGGGGGGGGGGGGGGGGGTTTTTTTTTTTTTTTTTTTTTTTTTTTTTTTTTTTTTTTTTTTTTTTTTTTTTTTTTTTTTTTTTTTTGGGGGGGTTTTTTTTTTTTTTTTTTTTTTTTTTCCCTTTTTCCCCTCCCTTTTTTCTTCCCCCCTTTCCCCCTTTCCCCCCCTCCCCCCTCTCAAAAAAAAAAATTTTTTTTTCCTTATTTTCTCTCTCCCCTCTCTTCCTTTTTCTCCCCTCCCCCTCTCTTTTCCCCCCCCTCCCCCCTCTCTCTCTCTCCCTTTTTCCCCCTCTCCCCTCTCTCTCTCTCTCTCCCCCTCTTTTCCCCCCTTTCTCTCTCTCTCTCCCCCTTTCCCCCTCTCTCTTCCCCCCTTTTTCCCCTTTTCCCCCTTTCCCTTTCCCTTCCATTTTTCTCCCTTCCCCTCTCTCCCTTTTTTCCCCTTCTCTCTCTCCTTTCTCTCTCTCTCTTCTTCTCTTTCCCCCCTCTCTCTTTTCCCCCCTCCCCTTTTTCCCCCCCTCTCCTTCTCTTTTTCTCTCCCCTCTCTTTTCCCCTCTCCTCTCTTCTCTCTCTCTCTCTCTCTCTCTCTCTCTCTCTCTCCTCCTCTCTCTCTCTCTCTCTCTTCTCTCTCCTCTCTCTCTCTCTCAGTTGTGGCCGAGCAGTCGTAGAGGAAGGTTGTATTGATAGTGCTCTGATCCTTATCAGTTCTTGTTACAGTGGAACGGTTTTTCGTCGTGTTTTTGGTTTATCATTTAAATTTTATTCCTGTTCTAAACGGGTTTTAAAGTTATTTTGTCAATATGAGTTGTTATAAAGTGTAGAAGTGATATTAACCCGGATGATAACTTTCTGCTATGTTCCCAATGCGACCATAAATACCATCTTAAATGTTTGACTAATGTCGCTCAGGAGGATTACGATTACATTGTTTCTTCGGGAGCTAGTTGGAAGTGCGGTAAATGTGAACTCGTTAAGATAAAAAGAGGTGATGAAACTCCTTTAACACCAACAAGTGAGAAAATAGGTCAGTTTCGCGAGTCAGGAAACGATTCTGAATCTAGTACAGGTTCAATCAACAAGCAATCTTGTAACAAATGTCATAAGGGTTTTGCTCACAATGCTTTACGCGTTGTTTGCAAAGTTTGTAAAATAACAATTCACTTAAAATGTACTGAACCATTATTATCCAAAGAAGAGTACACCAAAGTTAAGCAGTCCTGGTTGTGCGGTACGTGTTTCATGGACCCGGTCAAGCCCGCAAGGGCCAGTGGTTACGCAACTGATAAGACGCAAATGCAAGCTGATAAGATAACATTGTCTGATATCCTTGCAGAAATGTTGACTTTCCGTAAGGAAGTTAAACAGACTAGCAAGGAATATGAGTGATAACATCCAAAAGTTATTCCGACTGGATCGAGGATATAGATAAGAAAATGGAGGGTGTCGCGCAGAAATTGGATTCTGTTGTAGCAAATATAGATGTTCTGTTTCAAGAAAATGTAAATTTAAAAAAGACAGTACACGAGTTGACAAAAAAGGTTAACACCTTAGAACAAGACGCAAAGGATAAGGTGCTGGAAATTAACGGGGTACCCTTAAAAAATAATGAAGATGTAATGGAACTTGTTTCCAAAGTTTCAGAAGCCATTGGTTTTTCAGTTCGATGAACGTAAGATAGACAACTGCTATAGATACAAACCCGCTGTTCCTGGTTCAAATGGACCTGCCGGTATTCATGTTAAATTTGTTCGGAAATTAGATATGCAGGAGTTCATCCGCAAGAGAAGAGAAAAGAGAAATTTGAACTCTAGAGACCTGGGTTTCATGGACAATGATGCATCTGTCATATACGTGAATCGAGGGGCTAACGCAGGAGCGGCGAAAACTACTGAGGGATGCACGCGTCGCCCGGCGGGAGAAGAACTACACCTACCTGTGGGTAAGCGGCGGCAGGATACTGATGAGAAAGGATCCGGGAAGTCGCGTCGTCCAGATCAACAGTCAAGAGGAAATTAATAGACTGTATGTGATACTTTACTAGTAAGTAAGTACTTCCCATTTCCAACGCTGATAATTAGTATAATACTTGGTTTTTATCTGATGTGGGTTCTGGTCACAAATGAGAGATATCTTTGAGGTGTTCTTTGATTACTTTTGGAAAAATTTCTGCTATCCTGAAGTTTTTTACTTGGTTATTCAATTTTTGGTTTTTACATGTTGCAGAATGAACTGTTTACGCGATCTGCAAGGGAACTGGATGAGGCTCTCTATATGATTTTTTGATATGTCTAGTTTATTTATATAAATAAAAGACATTTAAAAGCTGATAAGTTACAGTGAATTTAAAATGAATTAAATTTTGGGATACGATACAGATAAAAGGTGTCTAGAAAAAAGTTATAGTCTTCATCGATAAATGCTTGGAAATGCCCGCTGCCTGAGAGCGCACAGCGCGGAAGCACATTTATTCACCTCTTCTGAGTCCTATAATTTATTTGATGCGAATGCCTAATATGCGAGTAGTGCTCCAAGAAACGTTTTTAACGTTTTTAACGCAGAGATCTCCTCATATACCTTATGGAATTAAATGGTTTTATAACATGCTAAGGCATGATCGGAGAATGGTAAAAGAAGGTTAAGAGGGGCGGTGACGGGGTCGTCGTGCTATTTATATCAAAAAAAGGTCTTAGTTAAATAAAGTTCTAAAAAACATCAAACCCTGTATATTGTTAAAAAAAACCAGGAATTTAATGTTAATTGAGATATCTGGCGGGCTGGGTAAATTATTGTTTGTCTTATGGTGCAGCGTGTAGTAAACCTCCCCTACAACCTGGGTTTCAGTTAAAAGAGTTTTTTTTGAAAAATTTGATTGCATAAACTTGCTAAAGCCGAATAGTTATTTGATAGTATGTAATTTACTTTTAAGTTGAGGCGATTTTCAATTTGTTAAATTTATGTACTCGAAAGGGTTGTTCTCCAGAAATAAAAAACTTATACTTTTAGAATCAGGTATCATAACTTAAACTTATCTGTTTTACCGTTGTAGATGCAACTCATATCATCTGCCAAATTCAGATAACACTTTTTTGACTTAATAATTTAACAAATAACTGTGACAGAGTCCAACATTTTTGGCCAGATAAAGGTATCTGGAATTTCATATCATGATCTGGTATATGTAGAGTTGAACCTTAAGATTAAAATGTATAAGGATAACAATGTTTTAGTAATAAGAGACTTTAAAAATATAAAATCTAGATGCATTAAAAAGAGAGTTGTATATCGTTAAATTGGGATGAAATCTATCTTAATGAATCAATTGACAAGAAGGTAGAATTTTTATCGGATATTATTTGTAAACTGTATGATAAATATGTACCTGAGCGTAAAATTTCTAAAAAGAGAAAACCCTGTCCATGGGTAAATAATGAATTAAAAAGTTTAATGAATGAAAGAGATGTGTTATATAAAAAATATTTAAGGACAAAAAATCTTGTACATTGGAATAACTACAAAGTGTTAAGGAAATCGCGTTAAGAGGTTACTAAGGGACGCCAGAAATAGACATTTTGATTCTTTATTACTATCTGATAAAAATAATAAAGACTTATGGAAAGTAGTTAAGAGCCATGGTGCAGGCAAGACGGTACTGCTGAGAGCAACAAACTGACCCTGTGGTAGATTTAAATGAGCTTAATAATGAGTACTTTTGTGGTGTAAATAATGAAATTAATGTTAGCCTAATTGATTATTATAAAGAGTTAGGACTAGAGTTAAGTATGCAGAATATTTTGTTTTCCTTTTCTGAAATAAGTTGTAACGACTTGTACTTCAAGAGTTGACAAAAAATCTCATCTAATGCTGTCGGAATAAATGATGGTATTCCGTTAAAATTTATTAAAATAATTTTTGATGATATAAAAACTATACTGTGTCACATTTTTAACTACTCACTTGCTAACTGTGTGTACCCAGAAACAATGGAAGAAAGCTACAATATTGCCATTTTCTAAGGTTACAAACCCTACTGAATATAAAAACTATAGATCCATAAATATATTATGTGTTCTAGGTAAGATTTTGGACAGAATTGTATATAGGCAGGTCTGGGCATTTATCAATGTAAATAAGTTACTATACAAATACCAATCGGGTTATAGAACCCATTACAGTACACAAACAGCCTTAATAAAGGTTACCGATGATATATAAGAGCTGCTATGGATGAAAGAAAGGTCACAGTGCTTATGATGCTTGATTTCAGTCGAAGCTTTTGACTGTGTCCACCACAAATTATTGCTATCAATTCTAGAATCGTACAGTTTTAGCGTCAACACTATTAAATGGTTAGGATCTTATCTACAGGATAGGCAGCAAAGGGTTAAGACAATGAAGGGATCTTTTGTCTGACTGGAAAGTGAACCCAATAGGTGTGCCACAGGGCTCGACATTGTCAGCATTGTTGTTTTCTTTGTACATTAATAGAATTAGTGATAGCATAATGTTTTGTAGCTCAATGCTGTATGCAGATGACCTCCAAATTGTACATAAAGTGTGATGTTAAACAATTTGAATAATACTATCAATTTATTAAATGCAGATTTGTGTAAATGTTTATCGATGGTGTAAGGACCATGGATTGAGTCTTAATATCTCAAAGTGTAAGCCAGTAATTTTTGGTACTCCACGTTTGATAAGCAAAGTAAGTTATAATGATTTATTTCCTGTTATGATTAATGGTGAGATATTGAAATTTGAGACAGACATAATAATCTTGGCCTTAGAATGAGAAACACGCTGTCTTGGGTAGATCAAGTAAATTATGTACATAAAAGAATATACCAATGTCTATACCAGTTTAAAAATTTATGTTTCAAGCCCCCTATACATGTCAAAAAGTTGTTAGTATCATCTTTGATTTTCCCATTGTTAGACTATGCAACAGCAGCATATTGTGATCTGAATTTGGAACACCTAAATAAACTACAGAGAGCCCAAAATGCCTGTGTCTGTGTAAGATACATATATAACTTAAGGACATAGATGATCATGTAACCATGTACTATAAAGAACTTGGTTGGGCTAAAAATGAAAGAAAGAAAAGAATATAACATATTGTCACTTATGTATAAAATTGTAAAGCATAAAGAGCCAGCATACTTGTTTGAGAGATATACAAGCATGTATGATGTACATTTAAGAAGCACTAGATTTAGTAATATAATTCTGCAATTTCCAATACATCGCACAGTAATCTATACAAAGTCATTTCATGTAACTTCTATAAGGTTAATGAATCAACTGAATGGTTTTGTCAAGGAGGCCAGAACCGAATTTAGCTTTAAAAATAAGCTAAAAGATTCATTATTGCAAAGATATTAGTAGTAGTACTGTATTACTAGTTGATACATAAAATTAAGGAAAAATATCAAACTATAAAACATGTGTTTTGGTTAAAGTATCTGGTGTAAACAGTGAGAACGACAGTGGAAAGTGTAAGAAGAGAATGGACTGTTTAAGGTAAAATTGCTTTGTCACAACAATTTTTGTAACTTGTTATATGTATAATCCTTAACCTGTCGTGGGGGTAGAGTGGACCATTGGTCCAATCCACGGCAGGCAAAATAAACAAATTTGTCAAATTGTCTCTCTCTCTCTCTCTCTCTCTCTCTCTCTCTCTCTCTCTCTCTCTCTCTCTTCTCTCTCTCCTTCTCTCTCTCTCTCTCTCTTCTATGCTCTCTCTCTCTCTCTCTCTCTCTCTCTCTCTCTTCTCTCTCTCTCTCTCTCTCTCTCTCTCTCTCTCTCTCTCTCTCTCTCTCTCTCTCTTCTCTCTCTCTCTCTCTCTCTCTCTCTCTCTCTCTCTCTCTCTCTCTCTCTCTCTCTCTCCTCTCTCTCTCTCTCTCTCTCTCTCTCTCTCTGTGGACTCCGCTAGACCGGGCGGTATTGTTGTGCGTTTCCTGCGCAAAACTTGATAAGGAGCAGTTTATTTCAAAACGTAAACAGAAAAGGAACGTGAATTCCAGAGACCTTGGGTTCATGGAGGGGGACGCGGTACCGATATATATCAATGACAGCCTTACTCAGGATAAGCGGAAACTCCTCAATGAAGCCCGTAAAGTCAGGCGGGACAAGTTGTACACCTTCCTGTGGGTTAAAAATGGACGTATCTTTATGCGTAAAAATGAAGGTGATCGATTTGTTGTAATTGAATCAATGGAGGACTTACAAAAGCTGGCTTGACTAGCAGCAAAAAGCCTTGGAAAATGTGTTATTAATGTAGTTATTTTATGATATGTGTGAAAACGGATGTGTTTTAAGTTTGATTTATTTGGTTATCCGTTTAAATATTGTCTCATTGTGTTGGTGTACGGTGTTGTTTGTTTGTAGCTCAAATAGATTGTCTTATGTCAGATTCTAATAGAAATATCTCTCTTGTAGCAAAGTTGAAAGAAAAAATTTGATAGCTCGAGAAAATGTGTAAAAATAGCTAATGTTAATGTTGAAAATTTGTTAGTACACAAAGAGTCTTTTATCGATTTGTTTCACAATAATTTGTTTGATATAGTTGCAATAACTGAAACATTTTTGAAACCTGTTGTTTTGTCCCAACCATACAATATTGATGGTTACAATTTTATAAGACACGATAGAGAAAATAAAGAGGGAGGAGGTATTGGTGTTTATATAAAGAAGTCACTTGGTTACAAAGTTTTAGCAACGTCACAGGCAATTTATTGTCGTAAGCCAGAATATTTAATGGTAGAAATATCTCAAGGGTGGAAGTTGTTGTTATGTATAGTTTATAGGCCTCCGAAAATTGGTTTCATTTCTGAATTTTTTAATGTCCTAGCGCAATTATTACCAATTTATAATAATGTAGTCATCGTAGGAGATTTTTAATACAGATTTGAGTGCCGAGAGGTATTTTTTATGATAGGACTGAGTTGTTAAATTTAATAAGCAATTTGAATTTATCTGTTTTGCCGTTGGAGCCTTACTTTTCACCTACCAAGATCAGACACTTGGCTTGATTTAATTATATGTAATGATGTTTGTAGAGTTAAAACTTTTGGTCAAGAACCAGTGTCTGGTATCTCATATCATGATTTGATCTATTTAGAAATTAATTTTAAAGATGAAACTTGTGTCAAATAAGGAGTCTGTGATGGGTGAGAGATTTTAAGAATATATCGATAGATAGTCTTAAAAAGAGAATGTTTGGCGTTGAACTGGAATGATTTGTATTTTTAAGCGATTCTATTGATGATAAAGTAGAAATATTAAGTAGTAATATAAAAGAGCTTTATAACCAAACATGTGCCAGAGAGGAAAATATCACTAACGAAAGACTTGTTGTCCTTGGATTACTAATGAATTAAAAGATTTAATGTCACAAAGAGATGTATTGTACAAACGTTTTTTAAGGACTAAAAATGTTTACATTTTGGGAGAATTATAGAGTTCTCCGAAATAGGATAAAAAGGCTTTTAAGAGATGGAAGGAATCAGTATTTTCAAACGTTATTTCAAACCAATAAGAATTGTAAAGATCTGTGGAAGGTAGTTCGAGATAATGGAGGTGGAAAGGAGCGTAAAAGTTTATCAGACCCAGTCGTAAATATAGATAGTTTAAATGATTATTTTTGTAGGTATTAGCAATAATATAAATAATAACCTTGTTGAGTTTTATAATAACCAGAGGACATGTGTTTCAAGCTAGGAATATAAGTTTTAGTTTTTAGGGAAGTCACTGTAGATTGTATTTTGAAAGTATTACAAAGACATCTCGTCTAACGCAATCGGGGATGATGGAATTCAACTTAAGTTCATTAGAATAATTTATGATGAAATTAAGTATGTATTATGTTATGTTTTAAAATTTTTCTTTGCTAAATGGAGTATATCCGAAACAGTGGAAGAAGTCTTTGATATTACCATTGCCTAAAGTAGACAATCCGCTGGAGTATAGGCATTACAGATCAATTAATATTTTATGTGTATTGGGCAAGATCGCTGATAAGTTAGTTTACAAACAATTGTGTGATTTTTGTAAATGAAAAATAATATTCTTTTATAAGTATCAATCAGGTTACAGAAAATCATATAGTACTCCAGACCGCTTTAATTAAAATTACTGACGACATAAGATCAGCTATAGACAAGAGAAAAACTGACAATTTTAATGCTTTTAGATTTCAGTCGTGATGCTTTTGACTGTGTCAGTCATAAATTGTTGCTTTCTATTCTTAAATCATACAATTTGAGTGAAAGTAGTTATAGATTGGTTTGATTCGTACTTGAGTGACAGGTATCAAAGAATTAGGACTGTAAATGGTACCTTTTCAGATTGGAAATTAAATTCAGTTGGTGTACCCCAAGGTTCCACTTTGTCTGCTCTTATTGTTCTCATTGTATATAAACAGAATAAATGAACCAATTGTTTTTTGTAGATCGTGCTTTATGCAGATGATATGCAGTTGTATATTAATTGTGACATTGATAAAATTTGATGATGCTGTTAATATGATGAATGTTTGATCTGGAAGTGTTATTTAAATGGTGCAGTGATCATGGTCTTAATCTGAATATTTCAAAATGTAAGCCAATCATCTTTGGTACTCAAAGACTGTTGTCACAAATTAAAATTTAGAAAATATTACACGAGTTAAAATAGATGGAGAAGATCTGGAAATACCAGAAATCTGTAATTAATTAAGGAATAAGGATAAATAATTCTTTATTCATGGACAGATCAAGTAAATTATGTCCATAAAAGAGTTTACAGTAGTTTGTACCAATTTAAGAAATTGTGCTTTAACCCACCTGTTTATGTTAAAAAATTTTGTTAGTTATGTCCTTAATTTTTCCTGTTTTTGATTATTCTTTGGCCGCTTATTGTGATGTAAATAATACGTTAATTACTAAAGTTACAGAGAGCACAAAATGCGTGCGTACGGTATATTTTATGGTTTGAGATTAGATGATCACGTCACACCATTTTTTTTATAGAGATTTAGGGTGGTGGTTAAAGATAAAAAGAAAGGATTGAATATAATGTTTTAACAGTTATGTACAGTATTCTTAAGGAACATAAACCTGATTATTTGTTTGAAAAATTATACCAGAATGGATCAAGTACATGCAAGGCAAACGAGATTTGGAAATGTCACGTTTACAGTTTTCCAATTCATAGGACTACTACGTACTCCAATTCTTTCCATTGTTCAGTCTATAAGAAACATGAATACACTGGATGGACGATTGTAAAAAAATGCTACAAGGTAAAAGATGTTTTTTGTTTAAGACAGAAAAAAATAAAAAAAATTGAGAGGTAAATTCCTTTTACAGGGAGATATACCTAATTATTATAAACAATGTTAATATTACATTTGAGACAAAGTTGTGTATTTTTTATTTTTATTTTTGTTGATTTGATTGTATACTGTTTTTATTAATGTTATTTATTAAATTTTTTGTATTATTTTAATAGATTTACATTATTATCTCATTATGAGAAACAATATTATTTAATTTCTACAATTTTGTTTAAAACCAATTTATTGATCATTAATTTTATTGTTATTATTTTTATGTTGATTCTTGATGGTTGAACAAACCTTATTATAAATGTCAATTACCTTTGATAATATGTGGTATATTTATTCTATTTGTTTTTGTTTTGTTCTTTTTCTTTTTTTCATGTACAGAAAACAGATTTATTCTATTACTATTTAATTGTTATTATAGTAAATAATTTTGATTTGATACCAATTTTGAGTACAGTTTAAAAATATTATTGTAAAAGATGTATTTCGTTCCACAAACTCTGTTTTATTTGTGTAAATTGCTATTATCGATTTGGAGCCTGTTCCTGGCGGAAGACGTGGGACTAATTGGTCTAAGCCAGGGCATGGGGGTTAAAAATAAACGAATTGTCAATTGTCAAATTGTCTCTCTCTTTACTCTCTCTACTCTCTCTCTCTCTCTCTCTCTCTCTCTCTCGTCTCTCTCTCTCTCTCTCTCTCTATTCTCTCTCTCTCTCTACTCTTCTCTCTCCTCTCCCCCTCTCTCTCTCTCTCTCAATCTCTCTCTTCCTCTCTTCCTCTCTCTCGGTGGGGTAACCCGGTGGACTCATGAAGGTGGGGTCTAAACGGTCTCGGGGCTTGAGTCTGAGTTAGAGACAGCGCTGTATTAATCCTGTCCAATAATATAAAAACTTTATATTTTACGCCCGTACTGTATACTACATCAGATTAAAAATCAACGCCTCTTTCTGTTTAAAAATCGTTTATTAATTTACACAAACACAGCTGATCAATCAGTCAAACAGTGACGAAACTCACGTTCAACGTTGGCGGTTCCCGGTTATTAAAAATCTTTACACACGTGTTCTGTAATATTTTATTTTATATGATAATTTGATACAATATAGTAGATTATTATGCTGAAAATTTTGAAAACTGTGTTTCATTTAGTGTGATGAGATTAATGGAGTACCTTCCTTTGAGTGTCGAATTTTGAAAATAAAAAATTTTGTTTTTTTCTTATATTTTAAGACATTTTTGAGTATACGATATAAAGTTAATATTATAACAATGTTTACAAAAAACAAACAAACAAAAATTACAAAAATTTATTGATAAATAACAATGTTATAAAAATCTTAAAAAGTGCCCTAGGCGCTTTTGACCAGCTTTCCAAACAAATGTCTGGCACTGCAAAGGGTTTAAAGCAATTTAAAATATGTTATATTTTGGCGTTGTAAGCGATTTTCTCAGTTCTTACAAGGCAAAAGTACTGTTACAAAATTTACATTCAAGTTGA
>NW_025786940.1:0-16010 GCF_021130785.1 Homalodisca vitripennis
TTTTGAATGAGTTGGATCCGCTGTGTAAGGGGTTCTTTGAGGACGGAGTTTTGCCCCATAGAATCCACTCCGATGAGAATCAATAGGAGGGCGGAAGTGATAGACTATCTTTGTTATGTCAATTCTATGTACTCAATCTGCCTTGCTTGATTCATTCTCAGTACATACAAAGCAGAGTGTTGTAGTTTTAGAGCAAAAGAGAATCCAATGTGGTTGTCCCATGAATACATGAATACAGAAAGCTTTATTCCAATGATCATCGAAGAACAGAATAGTTGTCAAAGTCAATAATAAAAATACATAAGAATTATGAAACATAACATTGAAAGGAAAGAACAAAATATTAACAACAAAAAAACATTTACCAAAGTCAGGATGTTGAGAATGTCATAAAAAACTCATCGAGACTGTTAGATAAGAGTTCTTCACCAGCCACTTGTGTAGTCTTTCTTTTTAGAGTTTTAGCGTTGTCCGGTTCTTGTTGTCGGCATCAGGAAGGGAGTTTCAAGAAGCTTGATTCAGCCAAAATGATGGTTTTTTTGGTGAAGAGCGTTGTTCTGAATGAGCTGCGTTAGACGGTGGAGCTTGAGCCTGTCTAGTGTAGTAGTTGTTGCACTCTCACTCTTTCTCGGGAAGTTTTTGCTTGGAAGCATATATGATGACTTCGATGATTGTTAGTATTGAAGTCACAGTGAGAATGTCGGAGTTTAGTTAAAAGATTCTCTGCAGCTGTCTCACGGGAAAGAGAGGTTCGGCCCCATGATTTCTTATGGCGCCGCTTTCATGCAAGATTAGTTACCTCTCTGGAGATTACCATTTGCAAGAAAAATCTTCCCCAAAGGATGATTCCATACCGAAGATGGCTCTCAAAGACGAGAGTGGTTAGGCTATTTTTTTAGAGCAGATGTTGTTGCCCCGTAGCTTTTATCCTTTTGAGGAGCAAAGAGAGCAGAGCTTGAGCTTTGAGCTAAGGTAATCAATGTGGCAAGCCATGTAAGGATTTGTGGCTCTAATATCATACCTAAATGTTTAAGCTCATTCCACTTTTTCTAGATCCTGGTGGCGCCTTGATATTGTGGTCTCTTTATGTCTGCCTAGTGCAAAGGAGTGTTTGTTTTCGGATGGGTTGAAAACAAGGTCGTTATTTAGGCAATATTGGTTGGGACCATGACTAACACAGCATATACTACGTCGTTGATTTTCTAGTTGACTCTCGCTGTTGAAATACTGCTGGTGATAAGGGTAGCTGTGTCATCTGCGTATGATTACAGGATGACTAATAAGCCTCGAGTGGTTTTACCTAGTATCACTAGGTGAATAATAATGAATGGAGGACGGGTCCCAACCACACGATCCTTTGCGGAAACTCCTACTTCTGGACATTACTGTGGAAGTGAATTGAAGAGCCTTTCGTTCAAAGCCCTTAGACTGTGTGTTTCAGCTGCAAAACTATTTTGCTGGTCGGTCACCTGAGATTGTAGCTTTCTGAAACCATTTCAGGGCTATACCGCTGACCACCCAAGGTTCTGATTTTGTATAAAAATACAGCTTATGAAGACAGTGAGTACAAAATGCTTTACTTGCATATCGAGGAAAAAACAGGTTGTTACAGTATTTTTAGGACTCAATATTACTCAATTATTACAACTCAATTGTGGCTCAGCAAGGGCCGGTGGGGTGCATAGTCGATTTGCCCGGGTGTGGATGAACCCATGTATGTCCTTTTTGGCAGCAGATGAATTGTTACGCTGAAGGTGCTCATAAACACGTCTCGGAGAGAACTATTTTTTCCAAAACTTTTTGATACAGTGGGGCCACAAGGGGAGATTTGTTCTATTAGTTTCTTGGAATGTCGTGCTTACTCCCTTGACTTTATGCAAGTGGATATATCCTTTGAACATTTTTTAACTTTTGAGGGGATATTAATTCCCTTGAGTCAGAGACTTGTTGATTACATCCGTTTAAGGGTTGGAACAGGTTACAGAGCTGCAATCACTTCAGTATTTTTTGAAAGATTAATGTCTATCATAGCCATGAGGGAGGAAGAGGATTTTAGGAGAATTTATAGTGTTGAATACTTCACTCATTAGATGTAAGATTGAAACATTGTTAAGTCCTGTTCCTGTTGAAGTTTGAAACATAAAAGGTTAAACGTCTTTGGCGCTCAGGAGCATTGTTTATGACCGAGAGTTTACTTCTGCAATTGTTGTTAAAATAGGTATATTAAAAATGTTTCAGCTATGGGTAAAAAAATGTCGTCTAGGTTAGGTGTCATCGTCAGGTAATTTTTTAATTTCCACGGTGGATTCTTGAGAGCTTCTCTCTTTGGTCGTTGCTCTTTCGCTATTAATGACGCTCCAGACTGCTTTGCTCTTGTTGCTTGGCATTCGGCTGGATGAAGTTGGAAGTTTGTTTCCGCTTCATAAAATGACGTTTTTAGTTTTAAGTACGTAGGATTTCTTCTTCTGGGGCAGCATCCTCTTTAGCCTCAATTTGTCCCACTGCGCTAAGTAGCGCTCGTGGGCTTGTATGAAAGAATCGATCCGCAAGTATGATTTACTTCAGGGTTTGTTTAAAATTCTTGAGTATCGGCTTCCTGGAATCTGTTTTCTTGTATGGTTGTTTATAGGGGGGCATGTAATTTGTAATGTCTAATGCTTGCAGTGCAGGAGTTCCAATGAAGTTGGTTGAGTAGGCCAATCCTCTTGCACTTGAGAGAGTTGTTCTATCTTATCCGATCCCATGATTGAATTTTCAAAGGAAGCCCCTTTTAAAAATTTGAGGATTTTCAATTCAATATCAATTTGTCTCAAATTCTTTAATTCAGTTGTGTACATAACATACAAGAATAGTGTCAGTATATGTAGAATAGTACATTAAATTATGTATTTAAAACCTAAACTACAATTTAGTTAGCCTATTTTAAATCAAATAAATAAAAAATGGACAATTTCTGAGTTAAGATTATACTAAGTCCTATTTATTTTTTACCCAAAAAGGCATCTCCAAATATAAAATATTTTTATTGGGCATTTAGGAAAAAAACTCTTCCAATTGGAGTAGCTAGGGGCGTTTGCAGCAAATATTTCTTTTAAAAAAACACCGGGAAGCCCCTTTTCATAGATTTTTGCTCTTTAGTATTTGTCCGGAATGGGTGATTTAAAAATTTAATGCCCATACTAAGTGGCTTTCTTTTTTTGTAGAGAAACTAAGTTTGTGTTGGGGGTAAATCTAGGTTGTTTTCGGGTGTCTAGTGTGATAAGAGAATGAAATATTACTACGCGTATACTATGTTTGTCAAGATTACTTCCTACATAAACATAATGCATCTCTAAAATAGTATTGATTCAGTATATTGTTGGGATTTCTTAATAAATATGTGGAAAAATTTTTCTTTTTACCGAGAATTCTCTCTTCGAAATTTAGAATTGTTCTTAAGTGCTTTTTTTTGAATGTATCAAAAGTTGTGTCTAGATTTTTTTTAGATGTTACCACCATTTAAGATGGCCACCAACCCGTTGAAGCTAAATGAGAATTGTCACGTGTTGCATAGTAGATTGGACTTTAATGTCTCAAGTTGCTTACACAGTTAAAAGACATTGCGCATCAAAGATGTAAGAGCCCTGATGAAATTTTGGCTCGCTAAATATTTTATGTGACCATCCCACAGCTAAGATTTATTGTCCACTACTTAAGTCCTAAGAATTTGATGACATATTAATTTTTTCAATTTTAGTGTTGTTTAACTGAAAATTGGTATTTCTAAAATATCTTTACTTTGTTACAGTGGAAAAAATATCATTTGATTAGTCTTGCAGCCCAATATTAAAATAAGACTATTTCTTTGGAAAAAATAAGTTTGAATGGTTTTTCTTTTAATTGTTCTTTACAGGCTATTTCCAGATTTTTTTTCATAAAGTTTTAGCAGTCACAAATTAAGTTAGAATCATTCAGCATATAAGATCCAAAATTACTTTTTTGTACCATTAATGTTGTTTAAGGATTGATGGGCATTCCTTGGATGTTAGCTTAAAAAAAAACGAGCAATTGGTACCCAAAAATAGAACCCTGAGGGTACATACCATAGCATTGATGGTTTTCTTTGGTGTGCTAGATTTATGTTTTACCTACTAAGAGTATTTGTTTTGACGTAATACTCAAATCATAACTGGGTTGGATCTGTCCTGAGGGAGGTATGATCTAAACCAGTTTAGAGAAAGGTTTGATAAACCCATGACTTTAAGTTTGTCAAGAAGGTACTTGGTGCAGAAAATTACTGTCAAATGCTTTTGACAGGTCCATGGAAAACATCCCCTTATGGTACTTGTCCACCCTTGTCTATAGAATCTATTATAGTTTCCGTAAATTCTAGCAGAGCTGAAAGAGTTATATGGAATTTACCTTTACGGAATCCATGCTGCTGCCTAATCAAAATAAATCATTGTTTTTTAGATGATATCGTCTACTAATCGAACTGTACATAACTTCGCTCATAAATTTTTGAACAAAGAAGGTTATAAACCGATACCGCGGACAGATATATTATTTCATTTTAAATTTTTTCTCCCTTCTTTTTAAAAATTGGTATTACTCTAGGACCACTTTTTAAAACTTCAGGGAAATTTCCAGTTATTAAGCGACAGAGTTGTATTAAATGAAACTAAAGGCGTTCAACAAGGAACTCCCCCTACCAACATACTTAATTTAGTTGTTCAGCGGGGAACTTCGTCCAGTGGCCCCGACGATGATAGATTTATTCTTTTGAATGATGAAATAATTCTATCTAATTCCTTTTCATTCTTACCGGATTTACACCGAAAAAGGGTTTTGTATTAAGATTTTTGAATCTATGAACATTTGCACCTGAAATGACTTGCTGGACTGTGGTTCCTTAGCTGTATTTTGGATTAAATCTCCTATTACATCTATGAAATTAGTTATTGAAAACAATTTGAGATTGCTTTTTAAGGCGTCTTGAATATGTATTACATCATTATCATTTTTTATACAATTTAATAGAAACCCTTTAGGACCATTGTAGAACTTTTTCCAAATCTCTTTTATTTTATAATTTGCCATGATTTTCTTTACTGATATTATCTGAGTTTCTAATTTGTCTGTTCATAAAAAGGTTTTTTTTTGCATTAACTAGCTTTAGTTTTGTAATCTTTGGTTTTCAATTTTACAATATTTCATGAAATCTTCTACCTACCACTACGTTTAGCTTGTTTTTGTGATAATGCTCAACAATATCCTTCTGTTCCATAATTCATATTTTGTCACTAATCCAGCTGCATTTAACTTTTACCAAGATATTTTTTTACTTTTTTTTTTAGGAAAAAATTAAGTTAAAGTTTGTTATTGAAAAATACTGTTATATACCTCTCAAACTTTTTATCTACATCTAGCTAAAATACATTTGTCAAACCAATTTTCATTGGGACCAAGACATTACTTAAAAACACTTCATATTATTTTTCGAAAAAGTCCCATAAAACTCTACATATTCAAATAAATAAAAAATTTTTTTTTCAAAGACCATTCCACAACTGGTTAGATTGAGTTCAAAAATTTGTCCATCATGATCTGACAGTTGCAGTTACCAATACCAGTCACCTGTGTGTAGAGGGACTTATCTAAAAATTTGTAACAATCATTATCATACTAGCAGTAGATGAATTGTGAAAAGTAACTCTTGTTGGAAAATCATACTAAGGTAATTTTAAAAATTTATGCCTTTTAAGGAATTGATTCTTAAATTTTTGAATTTCTAGATGAACGTGTTTTTTTCTAGAACATTGAGATTAAAATCTCCGGCTATTACACTGTTTTTTTACATCCTTAAGAACCAGCTTAAGGTTTCATAATAATTTGTCTAACCTAATTTAAAAATTCGCAGAGTTTGTAACTGTGGACTTCTCTGTAATATTCTCCCACCTAGAACAAATAGATATTTTATTTATTTTATATTTTAGCCACCACAACATTCAAAAAGTTTATCTTCTGTCAAAACTCTTCAATCTTTTCAAGTCTAAGAGCCTTTGAATTTTAAATACTCCTCAATCCGACAGGGATGACCACCCCGCCTCCAGTGGTGGTGGTACGGACTTGTTTTTTACCTTTTCAGATGTAATAGAAAAAGCTTTCCAGATAATAATGTTTTGTGTAATTATCATTCGTGTTTCAACTATTGTATGCTTCGGTCAATTACCAATAATATTCGGTTTATATGTAGATCTTAAAATGGATATCTAATGAATTCTTTTCGCTCGATTTCGAAGTGTGTCTGAAATGTTTTGGTGGAAAAAAATTGAAAGAATGGGGATATATTTGTAGATTTTATGCTCAGATTTTACCTTGTTCTTGTAATGAAACATTTTGAAAGTCTTAAATTTGGACTTCTTTGAGGCTATCAGTGGGGGGAGTTTTAAATATCCAGAGTTGGTGGTTGTGGTGAGTTAAATGTTACAATAACTGCCAGAAGGGACTGTTGGGTGATGAGGGCTGCAAATGAGGTTATGTGGGTCAGCGGTCAGAGCTGTGGATTCGGTGTTAATTGATTCAGGAGACTGCAGGTGGCTTACAGTAATTTTACAGGTTGAGTTCGAGAAGGGTGAAACCTGGAGGTTGGGTTGAGGTGAAGATTTCCCTGTGTTTAGGGGTTGTAGAAAGGTTTATGCGAGTTCGGATTCATGGGTGAGGATTAACATTTGTAAACATTAACAGCACTTCTCAGCGTTCTTCAGAAATTCCGGGTGAGATAGACCGTTTCTCAGAAACCTCTGCTTGAAGATTGGTTGTAGGAGACTACTCGGTAGATGGTGGCTTGAAGTACTTCTCTGAAAAACTCTGTTTAAGTCTCTGAATAAAAATGGTCTGGTTGAATGAAGTCTCTTACGACACCCCATTGGCGAACAAAACTCCAGATGTTTTAAGTCTCTGTTTATTTGAAAAAATCCTCAGCCAGGCTGCGAAAAAAGCCACTGTTCGTAATACTTGAACTGTAGGGTTTTCCATAATAGTTGGATTTTGTCACAAGACTGTCAAAACTACAGCTCCATTTTCCAATCTTCTGACAGGTCAAATTCTTGTCCACATATTCCGAGTCAATAGGCTTGCCGGAACTTAACGCCTGAAAAAGCACTGGCAATACTCCCCCCCGACATTGTGCCTGTGGTGACTGAAGTCCGCAGAAGAATAGAGAATTGTGTTGCAGAACGCCGCTGTTCGGTCCCATCTTCCACTGGTCAAAGGTGTTTGTGTTCAAACATTGTCAGCTTTCAACAATATTCAATCGTGCTTGAATGAAATGTCAGTGTTTAATAGGAACATTGTTTAGAGGTTCTTTTCTAATTTTGTTTGTTTTTCTTCTCTCGGTTCTAGGAGATTTGCAATCAAATGAAACAATGGCGCGGTTTTTCCCTCGGTTATTTGAAGTGTAGACCATGGTTTAGTATAGGAGGTGACGTGGTAAGAGATGTAGTGGGGAGAAGGTTCTACACAATTCACTATCTTCTGTGATCTCTCTCAAGTTCAGGGAATTTATTTCTTGGCAATTTTTTATGTCGAGTTCTGGGCTTATCATGTCTCATTGGAAAGGGAAGCGGCCAGAATAAGGTTAGTATGTTTTTGTGTTTCCTCACCAAACGGCATGAACGGCCATCTGTGATTTTCATCACCTCTGTTGATTGAACACTGTTTTGTTCCGCCTATAAACAAGGAGCCGGTCATTCTTCCCCAGATCCCTATGCTAAGGTCTCTATACTTCCTCGATTTACCTCGGTTCTAAATATTGGCTCCTGGTCGTATAAAGGCAGAGACCATTGAAATTCAGGGTGTGTTTCTTCAATCCTGAAGGCTAAGATTTTTGCCATGGCTATCCCCCAAAATTATCAATTTAGGCTTTGAACTCAGTATTTATGGATGGGTATGGTGAAGAAGATTCTGATTACTGTTTTTCCATGAGTTTTCTTCGTGATTTTATATTTTGCGTAGGAAGGAAAACAGTGAGAACATTTTTGATTGTACCATTATTTTTAGGCATTTAAGTTCCGCAATTCCAAATTCTTATTATTCATTTTGAAGCAATTCAATGGGCAAGAGTAAGGTTTTTATTTTCTGTTTTTGTACTTGTTAAGTTCCTGTTTTAGTATCCAGAGTTTGAAAAATCATTCTGTATTTGGTTTTTCAATCTTAAGATTACCATTTTTAGATTCGTTTTCAAACTCTGTTATTAAGGCTTTTTTCATCCATCAATGATTTCTCCAATGAAATGCATTTTTCAGTGACGTGAGCTCTTAAGCTGGTTAATCTTAAATCTAGGTGTTCAGGTGTATTAACACCAACATCCTTTTGTGGCCATGTTTAGTAATACCATTTTCATTATTTATTTGGATAATCAGAGTCATTTTTGATATTGGGGGGGAAAGGGGTGTTAAGTTAAAGGGCTGTTGAGCATTTGCCAAATAGAAGGGTTATTGTTTTTATACTACTCGGTTGTGTTGTTTAATTTCTACAGTAGAGTTCTAATTCTGTGATGGGCTTGGTGTTGAGGATTTTACCCTTTCCCATTCCTTAGCAAATCTGGTTTAGAGCGGTTTCATACACGTTCCTCTGTTTTTCTTTTACTGCTGCCAAAGGAAATCTTTGTTTGTTGTTGGTTAATAAATGACAAATATCATTTTTAAATTAAACTATCCAATTTCCTCTGTTGCAAAAAATTTAACTTCATATTTTGTAAAACATGTTTTTGTTATTCTGTTTTGCTATCTCTATATCAGTGAATTTTTCCAAGGCCGAGTGTCCGGGTGCCCTTTTTACCTTTAGCAAAAATTAAATCATGCCAAATTATAAAATTTATCAGGTCTGTCCAATTTTTCACCTCTTAGGAGATGGCTCATTGTAGTATTTTTATGACATTTAATTATTTGTAACAAAAAAATTCACTTTTACTTTCACATAAACCTAAAAACCATAAAAAAAAACCACTGTATTTACACTATTTACACAAGTTTAAGTTATATTTAAAATCTAGCAAAGAAGATGCAAAAAACTTGACTATGCAAGCAAAGTTAATCAGCAACAAAATATCAGCATTGTGATAAATCAATCATGCATACAGTTTTAAAGTCTCTAAAGTTACTTACTGGTAGTTATTCAGTTAAAAAGTAAAACAAAAGGACACTGTTGCCTGCCTACATGATTAGCCACTCAAACCCTACTGACACCCAACAGCATAACACAAAAGCAAACATGGATTGTTGACTGATCAGCTGATAAGACCAACCAACCGGTATAAAGTGCACAGACCATCAGCTCAAACATCAGAGCTAACTCCTTGTCACACTAGGTTTACTCTTGATGTACAAGGAAATAAACTACACAATTCCAACACCTCAATTTCCTCTTGAATTTTTACTACTCAAACTGTCTTTCTGTTTAAAAAAATTGAAAATTCTTCTTAAAACTTCATAGTTAAATTTTGAAGGATCTGTTCAAAATTTCTTTACATACAAAGAACAAATTTTTTCTTGCTGATGAATATGATTAAAGTGTATTTAATTGCTTTGGAAATTTGGGTTTAAAAAACATGTGGCTTCTTGAATTCTATATTGGGTAAGTAATATTTGGTATATAATTAATTTATATTTCAGTTTTAAAATAGTATTTCAAAATTTAAATTGATTTTACGTTATTTTAAGAATATACTTCATCTGAGCCACTTTAAAACACTTTTATGTTTTATTAACAACACTGTACAAGTATACTGTAAAAAAGATTTAATATTACAGGAGCACTGACAAATCTGGACTTTGTGTTTATGTTTTATTAAAACAGTTCTGTCTGGGACTGAGGACGTCTTTCCATTTGATGGAAGATTGTTTACTTGATGTTGGAGGGGAAATACCATGGAAGTTAATAGTTGTCCGGTGTGGTGGTCTGAGGAGGCCCGTTTTTCAATGATTTCGAAATTGAAGCATATTGTGGGGTGCCAAGTTGGTGCAAAAAAACATCAAATTGATTGTAGCACTTGTAGGGGTTATCCTGGGTAGCAGGTAGGAGGCACTCGAGGTCAGGGTTTATACTCAGATTACGGAGGTTTGTTTAATTTATTGTTTTTCTCTTTCTACCATCAGTTGTGCTGAGCCATGTCAATATTGAGTATCACCAATACAATGCAAATTTAGCAAGAATTGTTTATGGGGAGTGTCTTCTAGTGTGACGAGTTTAGTAATCTCAAGAGCATGATCCAGTGGGCTTCTTGGTTGGTCCGGGTTATACCACCCAGAATGTATAACATTGATTTTTTTTTGTTTATATTGATTTTAACAGCGGTTCATCTCACAAAACAAGTTTCAATGACTTTTGCTTTCAAGATTTACACCTTTCCACCTCATTGTCCAGATTATACTCTCTGTGAATATTGCAAACACCGCACTTTTTTGGTGCAATTCCCTACTATTATTCTCTAGCAATAAAGTACCATATGCTAAAATAATAATCGGACATTTTTCAATAAATCAGCAGGAGCAACTGAGGCCGATGCTCAGTAAGTAACTAAGTATGTCAGGTCTTTGAAAAGTGTTAGGAAGTGGTTTTAAGTGTGTCAAATTTTATTTCGAAACCTCTGTCAATGTTTTTGATGGTAGATTACAAAATTTTGCTTACCTTTTTTTAGATTTTTCCTTTCCTGGTTCCATTCGTTTTGCTAACAGCCGAATTTAGGTTTTTGGGCCTTCGCTTGTCTCTCTCAACCCTTAAAAAAATGAGTTGTCTCCAGCCTGTCATGTTCATTAGTATTCCAGTTTTTTTGTTGAGGTGGTTTGGCTGTCTTCCACCTGTCATGGCGTTAGTATTCAGTTTTTTTGTTGAGGTGGTTTGACTGTCTCCACCTGTCCATGGCCGGTTTTAGTATTCAGTTTTTTTTGTTGAAGGTGGTTTTTGGACTGTCTCCACACCTGGTCATGAAAATTGGGCAATTCAGGGGTTTTTTGTGTTTTGTTGAGGTGGTTTGGACTGGTCTCCACCTGTCATGAAAATTAGAATTCAGTTTTTTTGTTGAAGGTGGTTTTGACCGTCTCACCACCTGTCATGAAATTGGAATTCAGTTTTTTTGTTGAGGTGGTGGGGGTTACTTTGTTCTTTGTTTTATTTGTTATTTTTGTTTTTGGTTGGTTTTGAAGATGTAGTTAGAATTGTTGGGTCTTTGACTGTGTTGTTGACTGTCTCCACCTGTCATGAAATTAGGAATTCAGTTTTTTTGTTGAGGCTGGTTTGACTGTTTTCTCCCACCAGAACGCCATGTCATGAAATTGGAATTTCAGTTTTTTTTGTTGAGGTGGTTTGGACCTGGTTACTCCACCTGGTCATGGAAATTGGAATTCAGTTTTTTTGTTGAGGTGGTTTTGACTGTCTCCACCTGTCGATGAAATTGGAAATTCAGATTTTTTTGTTGAGGTGGTTTGACTGCTCTCCACCTGTCATGAAATTAGAAATTCAGTATTTTGTTTTTGGTTGAGGTTGGTTTGGCCTGGCCTCCACCTATGTCACTTTTATTTGGTTAGTTTCGTAGCATCTTTCCTTTCCATGCATTCTTGGTAGAGGTTAGGAATGGAATACTTTCCTATAGAATTGTTTTCTTTACAGGGTTGTTTTCCATTTCTTTGTGATTGTTTTTGCAAGGATCTACTTCAGAAACACTGCTGACCATAAACGTATCCATTATAGTCAGGAATATCCTCTTGAGTTGGAGCAATGTATATACGTGAAAGACTGAGTGTGAACGAGGATATGGCGACAAGACAGTGTGGTACTGAGTTGTAGATGTCTTCGTCTATGTTGGTATGATGTCCTCACTACTACGAGTGTGTGGAGCCTGCTTCCCTTGATATTCTGTGAATGGTTATAGAGACGTTATTGGCCTTAATTCACTCAAAAGGTTGTGCTTTTTTCAGTTTGTTTAAAAAACCAGCATTTTTGGTCTGGTGTTTTCCCTTTTTTTTTACCATGACTGGCCCCCCCTCGGTATTACTATTGATGTCTGTCTTCAAAAAACATGTTTTACAAGCTCTCATTTTTTACATTGGCTGCTTTGTTTGTCATACCTTCATGGGAATAATATTTGGAAAGAATGCAGGCAACTGTTCATCGTAGCATTCTTGTAGGAGTGACTCTAAATACTGTGCAGATCTCAGTCGATTTTTGTAATGTCATGGAAAACTGCGGCTTGAGTGGCCTGTGACCGACGATTAATTATAGGAGATTTGGTTCATGTCCGCCCACCATCATGACCCTCTTTGGCTTGTGAAAGTTCACGAACTGCGTATAAGATTTTCGCCAGCATGCACCCATTGAGTGCATTCAATCTACTATCAAGCTGGTTTAATAAGTTCCTCCATTTTTCAAGTGGTTTGTCGAGTTTATTAAAAATGAGTGCACAGAGTTCTACTGTAGTTTCTTTCACATCATCTTGAAAAAAAAAATTTTTGAAAAATAATTTGGAACAAAATTTGTCGTTGTGATAAAAAAAATAAAAAAAAAAATAACAAATAAAAAAAAAAAAAAAAAAAAAAAAAAAAAAAAAAAAAAAAAAAAAAGTTCAGGATGGCTTGTCTTTAGCCGGTTTTGAGAACTTCCAGTAGCTCCTTTCTTTTGTAGGGATATAAGACTACAAAGTCTCCTACTTTTGAAGTTTCTTTCAAGATGAAGGATTGTTTTCCCACATTCCTGGCACACCTTTGCATACTAAGTTTAAACCTAGCCTTGGAAGAGTATATGTGTTTATCGATTCTTGGGTATTTTTTGTACTATTGTATAATGTTAAAGGTCATTCATTAGTAGTGTGCCATCAGATACCAAATATTTAGGTCATTAATTTACCTACTAGCGTTAGAAAGGGCCAGCGGAAAATTTTGAATATGTTTCTACCCTTTGTTAGTAGATCTACAAAAATGTTGCTCCGTCAAAGCCGCAACTGGTAATTTCTTGTCTAGGGTTCCCCAATAAGAAAGTTGCCACATCTTCAAATTCAATGAGAGCAAAAGTTGTCTCTATGTATTTTAATAATGTCGTTTCTTATATCTTGCGTAATTTTTTCTCTTTTTGCTGCTTAGGATTGTATTCCTGGTACATTTTTGAAATCTTCTCGTTTCAGGAGGTAATTCATTCCTTTTATTCCTCAAATAGGTCCCTTTGTTCACACCAATAGCCAGTTCTGAAAAAAGTTAGATTTAGAGTCTCAATTTGGGCCAGAGGAGTGGTTGTTTGTAGTCGGCGCATGTGGGATCTTAGTTCTCCAAGTGTTTGTAAAATTCCTGATGTTGGTTCGCCTGCTGCATGTTCATTTAAGAAATTTTTCCTTTTTTTTTTTTTTGTTTGATTTAGCTGCTGTTGTCGTGTTCCAGGAATTTTATCAAAACTGGATTATGAAAGTTTGGTCGTCAAGAAATCATTCCAAGGTGCTTCATTTGTTCAACAGTTCCAATCTTGGGTGTTTCCAGGGAGACTTTGTTTCTTGTGTCTTACCCAAAAATCACTCTGTGTTGTCTTCTCCTTGTTAAAGACCAAGGTTCGTTTGACCAACTAATACAGTAATCATGAGCCATGCTGATAGAATTATGTAATGAGGCTATTTCCAACGCCTCAGTGTTTTGTTGTTGGATAGCAGCACGAGTGTCATCAGCATATATGATTGTCTGTAGGTTCCATGAATGGTGGAGCGAGGGAGGGGGGGCAGCGGGGGGGGGGGGGGGGGGGGGGGGGGCTCGCAGCGGTGAACAGATACGAACATACAGACTGTGTCCCATCAAAAGACCAATTTGGGGGGACTCCTCTTTTTTACTTCTCGTGGAAGCAGACTTTTGTATTTACTGTTTCCTTCCATTAATAGTCTGTTTTCAGTTCTTACTATTTGTCTTCGTTCACTTAGTATTAGCTTATGATAACCATTGAAGTGCAGTGTCTTTGATTCCTAGCCTGTCAAATTTTTGTTAAATTTAATTGCTCTCAATATAAAGTATAATTTAACTTCTTCTATAAAAAAGCCAACAATTATTTACAAAAAAACTATCTGTCTATTAATTTTTTAAGTGTTAGTAATTATTTTTATTTTGTTCTTTATAGTTTTGGATGTGTTTTACAAATTGTGGTTTTAAACCTAATAAAAATTGTCTAGTTTTTTAATCAACAAGTAAACCATGCAGAAAGGAAATGTGTCTATAACTAGAGATGTGTTCAAGCCATTCCTGAAACTGAATCGTTCTGAGCTCAGAAAACTAGTTGCCCGCAAGAACAAAGTCCTGACAGTTGTTGTCTACATAATTTTTTTTTTTTCAGGCCTGATTTTGTCCAGGTCAATCAATTTATGCCCTCAAAAATTACTGACCCCTACAGGTGATCAAAGTTAACTAAATTCAATTAAAAATATTTTAATTTTAGATTAAATTATTTTCTAATTTTAGATTAAATTTTGATATTAAACACAAGAAAAAAAATTGATTTATATTATGTTCATTTGAAAGTAACACTAAAATACTATTTTTCAAACATATGTCGAGTTATAAAATTCTGACGCCTGAACTTTCAACAGGTAGTCAAACTTCCCTTGGGTTTTTGGAAAAGTGTATATGACCTACTCCATAGGACTAATTTGGTTTCTTAATTCATTGTGTTTTACCCAAGTTAGTCTCTGTAATGGTTCAATCAGAAGGTAAAACGTAGTTAAATATGGACCATAGTTTAATTTTTGAAGATCAGTAAAATAAACATTTATGTTTAAGGAGTTTACATTACTTTAATACTAAATCACAAATTAGCTGGCCCTCTAAAATTCCCTCAGCAAGGGGTGGACGGGTCTGCAACCTGAAATTGTCATTACATGTAAACAAAGATAGGAAACTTCGTTCCACTTTACTCAGTGCCGGAATCCAAAGCATTAACTTAGTTATGTTTAGTTAACATTGCGAAAGTAACTGTTCTAATTCTTTAGTCACATCAGTACATATAACAAATCAATAGTGAACGTCAAGTGAGAATATTTAAAGTATTAAAGTAGTAAAAAAAATAAAATTACATTTTGGGGTTTGTACAGGACGTATAGGATAAACTACATGGAATATGTGTCTTTTAAAAATACCTTTCACTACTAATTCAACTACGTCAACTACCAGATTAATTTTTCTCTTTTGTTTGATGTCTGGTAGTAAATGTGATCCAATGCAACGTTATTTGTGTGATTTGTTTTAAAGATGTGAATCTGATGACCATTCAGTTCTTCAGTAATATATTTTCCAAAATGGTACTAGAAAAAATAAGGACTACCAAACCGGCGATATGCCAATGGCCTGTCAATAGGCGGACAAAGTATATGCTGTCGCATTATCACCGGTGGATACTAAAAGGGTGAAACCCAAGACCCACGAATTTAATTTGTTTTATAATGTATATCAAAAATTTACACAAAATATTAGAAAACAAATTAAATTGATTCAGTGTGACAACAGATGAACAATCTAGTTTGCCCAAAAAAAAACAAAAAAAACATCAAACTCCAAAAGGACTTTTAAATCTTTTCACTCTTTTTACCCTCACTTGATTTCAGTCAGTGCGACACCCTCAGTACCTCAGGCGTACCTACTTTAGCTAAAACTTCAAATAAATCCTTGTGGTCGCAAAAATGGGATGGTACCAGGGGAATTTCATAATCTGTAAAAATTACTTGAACACAAAAAAATTGCAGCTCTACAACTGGTATTCACAACAAATAAAACACAAAAAATATTGCATTTTCGGGGAATATGTTAAAGTTAAAAATAATGTTTTATAATTAAAAAAGTTATGAAAAAACCATATTGTAATATAGCAAAATCTCCAACCACAAAAATCCTTCTGTCAATCACTTCATTCAAAAGGGGGGTTTTCCTGTACATGGACAAACTGTCCCCTCTTGGGGAAGAGATACTACCTTATAAATCGACATGTGATTTTGCCTTTGTACATTGTCAGCTAAAAAC
>NW_025786941.1:0-16647 GCF_021130785.1 Homalodisca vitripennis
ATATTATCAAATACATAATTTTTCACTTAATGGGTGTGGTGACTTTTATTATCGTTTTTTTTAAACATGATATGAAACTCGATTTCATGAAATAATTTTGAAAGTATCATGTATCTCGAGAAAGATTTAATTTCATACACGAAATTTTGCATAAAATTTATTTCTTCAAGAATTAATTCTATAGAGCATCATTTAATGTTTATGAAATATGATGCATTTTTAGACATATGAGCATTATTATAAATTTTACATTCAACCTAAGGTATTCACTGGTAGTTTAAATTTCCGTCTTTATTTTCACTGATATTAACACATGTTCCCTAATACTTATTGAAAATTAAAAAAAAATCTACAATATTCCTTTTTTATATATTACTCTTTTTATAAATAAGGTAAATGTAATGTGTATATTAAATATACATAAATATATATATATATTATATATATATATATATATATATATATTATGTTATTAACTCCACTTATAGGGTTATCTATTTATATTAATGTAATGAAAATAACTAAAACCCTTTAAATTAAAACTTTTTATTACATACACGTGTTTCGGTTTTTAACCATCTTCAGTGTACATTAACCTCTAAATAAATAAATAAATAAATAAACAATGAGATATACACATGTGGACCTTTTAAACATATGTTAAATTTAAATGACACAGTTGTAATTTTCTTTTAGTAATCTGTATTTAATATTTTAATTTTTTCAAAAATTGGATTTGTCTTATTTTTCAGATTACTATTTAAAATGTTATGAGGATCTTTATTATAATTTAGATAAATGTGTAATTCTTCTTTTGTGTTTAACTTCTCTCCTTTCCTTTCGATATCTAAAATTTCCATGTTCTTTTCAATATTTGTGTAGTTATGGTCAGTCTCCAATAGGTGTTCAGCAAAATTTGATTTTATTGTAGACATGTTATTTGTTTTTAAAGCTTGTATGTGTTCTTTAAACCTTTTATTAAAATTTCTTCCAGTTTGCCCAATATAATAGCTTTCACAGTCACTACAGTTAATTTTGTATACTCCAGATTGTTTGTATAATTCCTGTTTGTCATCATTTTGGTTGACTTTGTTTTCAATAAGTTTAAATGTATTATTTCTTGTTTGGTGACTGATGGAGAATTTTGAATTTTTAAAGGTTTTTCGAACAGCTTTGTTTAATTTAGTATTGAATGGTACACATATATATATTTTTGAATTTCTGTATTATTATGATTACGTAGTATTTTGTTGGTTTTATTAATTTTTCTTGTTTTCTTCTTAATCATTTTGTCTACAATTTGGGGTTGATATCCATTTTTGACAGCTAGGTATTTTATTATTTTTATTTCTTTATTTTTATTTTCATCACTCATTGGTATATTTAACATTCTGTTTACCATTGAGTGAAATGCTGCTAATTTGTATTTCCAAGGATGGTTAGAGGATGATGGTATTAGAAGATCTGTTTGGGTTGTTTTTCTATAAATTTCAAATTAGTGCTTTCCATTAAGATTAGAAATACTTATATCAAGAAAGTTAATTTTGACTTTTTGGATTTCTTTTCTTCTAAAGAAATCCAAAAAGTCAAAATTAACTTTCTTGATATAAGTATTTCTAATCTTAATGGAAAGCACTAATTTGAAATTTATAGAAAAAACAACCCAAACAGATCTTCTAATACCATCATCCTCTAACCATCCTTGGAAATACAAATTAGCAGCATTTCACTCAATGGTAAACAGAATGTTAAATATACCAATGAGTGATGAAAATAAAAATAAAGAAATAAAAATAATAAAATACCTAGCTGTCAAAAATGGATATCAACCCCAAATTGTAGACAAAATGATTAAGAAGAAAACAAGAAAAATTAATAAAACCAACAAAATACTACGTAATCATAATAATACAGAAATTCAAAAATATTATATGTGTACCATTCAATACTAAATTAAACAAAGCTGTTCGAAAAACCTTTAAAAATTCAAAATTCTCCATCAGTCACCAAACAAAAGAAATAATACATTTAAACTTATTGAAAACAAAGTCAACCAAAATGATGACAAACAGGAATTATACAAACAATCTGGAGTATACAAAATTAACTGTAGTGACTGTGAAAGCTATTATATTGGGCAAACTGGAAGAAATTTTAATAAAAGGTTTAAAGAACACATACAAGCTTTAAAAACAAATAACATGTCTACAATAAAATCAAATTTTGCTGAACACCTATTGGAGACTGACCATAACTACACAAATATTGAAAAGAACATGGAAATTTTAGATATCGAAAGGAAAGGAGAGAAGTTAAACACAAAAGAAGAATTACACATTTATCTAAATTATAATAAAGATCCTCATAACATTTTAAATAGTAATCTGAAAAATAAGACAAATCCAATTTTTGAAAAAATTAAAATATTAAATACAGATTACTAAAAGAAAATTACAACTGTGTCATTTAAATTTAACATATGTTTAAAAGGTCCACATGTGTATATCTCATTGTTTATTATTTATTTATTTATTTAGAGGTTAATGTACACTGAAGATGGTTAAAAACCGAAACACGTGTATGTAATAAAAAGTTTTAATTTAAAGGGTTTTATTTATTTTCATTACATTAATATATATATATATATATATATATATTATATATAAATTTTATTAATTTTAATTCTTTAATTAATTGGTTTGTAGTGAGATAGATGAAAATAAATAATAATTATAGTACAATGTACTTTCTCATCCTGTTATTATTATTGATTTTACTATTTTTTAGACAGTTTTACTCACAATTTATGTTTACAATAAATAAAAGAGTTGTGAAACCTGGGTTATGACGGTTTAAAGAATGCAGACATGGAAGAAAGAATACCTCATGAAATATTTCGGCCACGGTACTTACAATGAAACCACTGAGGGGGAATAACAAACAGTTGCTGAAACTGCGTCTGTTACAAGCTTACATCATTGTATTTCTCACTATTTTGAACTGACTTGGAATTGTTGCGTACCTTTACCACCAAACTGTAACGTGGTTTTTATTGAATTGCTTGAGCTTAAATGTACGTCAGAACAAATATATCTCAATTCATGTAAGTTTCTATGGTTATCGATTACTTATAAAGAAAAATATACGCTCTCTATAATTATTAGCACACACATATTAAACATAATATATTAAGGATTATTATCTATAATATATTATATTAAGTATATATTATGTAATAGAAAAAGTTTGAGACATTATTGAGACATATATTTTACTATATGTGCAAAATATGATAATAAGTAAGGTTTATTTCACTACTATGATCTTGAGGTAGCCTAATAAAGCTGAGGTGTTATCTCTTTAAATTTCACTTACTTGAAATATTTTTACTATTGATTTTCAGGTAGTCCTTAGCTTTGAAGACTATAACCATTTCATTCATGTTTCAGATTTTCTTTCATATTTCCATAATTCATTTCAACGAAATATTTTTACAATTATAAACAGTTTTCCCTGAATAGTCTGCACGTTTTTGATAACGCATCGAACTATAAAAATTTAATCTTGAAACCCTGTTAAGTAATAAATATAAAAATGTATATATTCTGTATTTTGATAGCTACCATTAATAATGTAGGAATGACTTCCATCATCGAGATAAATAACAACGTTTTACAGAACATAAACGTGCAGTCATAGCTTTGTCTCTGTTTGTGGAAACTAACGCCTTCGTTGAATGTAGAAAAATGAGGCCGTGAGCCAAATTTGGGGGAAAGGGTTAAACAGAGATGGATGTGTAGGAACACGTATCTGATTCTCTTTGTATTTTTGTAGCTTTACAATTCCACTTGGCATAGTAGTGAATTAGTGTTGTTTTTTATGGATAAAATGTAAACGCTAACCAAGCTGTTAGCTGGTTAACAATAAATGTAAACAAATTTTCCCTCAAGCAGTTTTTTGTTTAAATCCATTGCAGCGTAAATAATGTAGCATATTGAAGTAGGGGCATATAATAGTGTACATTTGTTTTAAAATTGCTCCGGAAATGTAAATAGTTTTATTCAAGTCATCTTCTGCTATTAACTCAAATTACCCACCAAGAACTTGTTTAAACCTTACTCCTGGTACACAATTTTAATTTTTATTTGACATGGGGCAAATGAGCTCAAATTTTAGTTGCTACTGTTGGTAGCTGACTTCTTGGTCACGCAGAAATTCATCATAAAAACTAATTGCCTTCACTGGATAGTGGTAGATACGGGGTATTAGAAGGTGTAAACTAAGTTTAATAATATATTTTGGGATTTCCATACTTCTACTTTGAAATAATTATTTTTGAAATAATATGAGGGAAATTTCCTATTTTATACTTCAGTTAGATCTTTATCTATTTAAAACAACTAGAAAAGAAAATTAATTTTTCCAGTTTATTTCAGTTGTTCGCGTTTAATATTAGACAAATAATACATGAGTGAGCCAAAAAGGATTATAATAAAATCATAGTTTTCTCAGGGATTGGGGGTTGTTACTTGTTATAATCTTATTAGTCAATGATTGAAATATAAAAGAATTTATTATAGATTAATCTCTTAATCATTTGTGGTTTCATGGTTGATAAATATAAAAACACATAAATTCTGTCATGAGAAGCGGTTTTATTTAAGTATAAAATAGATTTAAGTATATCAATAATGGTACAACTAAATGATACTTCTAACTTAAAATAAATGATAATTAAAATATCCGTTATCTTTATTACAAGGGCAATATAGTGTTTACCGTATGAGTTATTGTAGTAAAATTCACTAAAAAATTACAATTTTTAATTAGGTTAATTTTTTTTTCTTGTTAAAACACATTCTAGAAGCAAGCATTCACATAGTACTTATTGGTACATTTAAAAGTTAAAGTAATTAAATATAAATCGTTGGAAGGTTTTGTTGTGTAAAAACCAACTATATTGACTGTTGAAAATTCGTGTATAAATCGTACAATATCATTATCTTTCTGTAAGATCTCCTTTTTTTATATTAGTCAGTTATACGAAATCTCTGAATAAAAATACAAGTAATTAGGTATGTGTACTTCTAAGGTTCTTGAACAAAATATGTTTATGTATAATAAAAATATTTCTACAATTAGCAAAATATTGTTGTGCAAATTAGGAAAGTTGACGTTTTCAAATCTCCGTTTTATATTTTACCATACAATTATGTAATTATATCTGATTATTTTTAACCTGTTTCTAAAGACAGAATGAAACATTAATAACATTAAGTATATTAATGTTATTAATGTTAAAAATATCATTAAAACATTAGTAATATTCAGATTAGAAACTATTACAATCAAACACATAACTATAATATGTAAGAAAATCTTTCGACACTAGATTATTTTAATATTTTTATACAAACTCCCTTGAATGGAAGATTATTTATTTTTAGACAATCTAAAAAGTCGTATATATCCTTCAGTTATGATTTAAATCGCATATTGCTGGGTTAGAGAAGCAGAAAAGACAAGATTTAAATACAGAAATCGTTCAAGGAAGGTGGAATAATTTGATTTTATCCTAAAATATTTTGGTTTTTATATGAACGAAACAAAAAATATAAAATTTAATCTTAAAGGCATATTGATTACTAAATTAAAAACCCATTTTATCAAACTAAAAAGAAAGTTTATTTTAACTAGTATTTATATAAATCACAGTTATTTTACTCTAAACAATATATAAACGTTATATTCTATAAAGAGCATCTTTTGAAATGCTCTGTCCAATTTCGTTAATGTAAAAATAAATCAAATCAAATCCAATAAAACTGAAATCTAGTTTTGTTCTTTGAACTTGAAATGGCAATGCAGGAGGAAGAAGATAACGCAAGCGTGATACAATTTGACCAGATTAGATTAGAATAATATAAATTGGAGCTGTAGAACTTGTTGAATTGTTATTGTTGTAGCTGAATTTAGATAAATCTATTTCGCAATCTAATTGTGTTACATACAAGGAAGGTATCAAATATTTATAAGACCAATATGGGAAAATCATTGCATAATAATAATTAACTAATTAATGGGAATTTAATAGTTACTTTTTAAGTGTGTTGAAGAGACAATATATTTGAAAGAGAAGCACTTGTAAATCTGTTTTATAGAACGCAACCTCTTTATAATTGTGAAATGTAATATACTAATAGTTGGATAATTCATTGTAGTATTTGGTACTTTACTTGATTATATTAAGCTATTACGGGCCCTGATGTCACACATCAAACGGAAGTTTAGTGCAAAAATATAAAGTTATGCAATTTAGATTTTTTATAACTTCTAAATAACTTTCTTTATACATCCCGGAAAATTAATTGTTAGCAAGTAAATACTATTGAAAAATTGTTTTCAAAATATCTGTAAGTTAAAGTAAGCGTGGAAATGAATTACGTGTGTAAGACTAAAGCCTATTTAAAAATAAAATTTTTAATTATCTACATCTTACTGTATTATAAACTTAAATATACTAAAGAAGAAACTACAAGAAACTTTTCAGTCTCACGTCTTTAATCACAGGCAATAATAAAGCTCCCATTATATTAAAGAGTATATTTATCAATTTATTTTGCTTATGAACTATACAGTTTTTTATAGTTAAAAATAAAAAGTTACTTAATATATTTATTTCACGGTTACTCAGTATGGACGCTAATGTAAAGTAAATAAAATTCATTAACTTGGAAGGAATGCAACCATTTTCACATAAAATAAACCAAATTAGAGTCGAGCCTATTAAGACAACGTTTTATTGTAAATTTAAAACCATTTAGTTTTATAAAATTATATACGTGTTTATATATTTATTTTGGTATTGGGCATCACTGGTTTTAATCTAATCTATGTTTAAAGGTAAAATTTTAGTAACATTCTTTAAACTTTAATTTAACCCAAGAAATACATAAGATTCTACTGTATAAATACTAGTTTAAAAAAAAAAAAAAAAATTATAATACATATTTTGAATAATATACAGAAGACATGATATTTTTCTTTAAAAGAATGGTTAAAGTACTAAATCAACTTAAACATTGCTTACAAAACTAGAGTTTGGATTTAGAAGAGAGCGTCTCGTTATTGGATGCCTTTCACACTCTAGTGTCCTTCAGAAATGTCACCATGGTAATACAATACATAACTGTTCAAAAGCGCTTTTATGCAACCATAGTTGACTTGACCAATGTGACACCTCTCTCTGTTCCACGATTCTGGGCTTCTCTAAACCAGGTCGTGTGGCGTATTGTTTATTGTTGTTGCTAGTAAGCCAAACTGGCTTTATTTCTTTTAAAAGGTTCGAATGTTAAGAAGTAAATGTAAATGTAAATGTAATGAGTAATGAAGCTTGTTGATTCAAATATTTTGCTTTTTTGATAGTTATTGCTAATGAGTTAAATATACGAAATACTGTTCATCCTTTCACATGATTGTCAATATTACACTTTAAACAAAACATTGATTCCTAGTTGTATACTTTGCAATTAATACACAAACAATCGTAGTATATATTGCTATTATTTGATTATTATTTTATCTGATATAAGTTAAATTTTACATCAGAGATTTTTAATTACTGTTTAATGTTCATAATCTGTCAAGACATTTTTATTATTGGAATTATTTTGGTCATACTACACACACGATTATTAGAATTCTATGTAAATTAACTAAAAAAACGGGGATTCCTTTAATTTAGCAAACTTCATTATAAAATAATAATATAGTCGTTAATAAAACATATGGTGGTAGATTCGAATTAATCAAACCAATCCAAACACTTCATAACATTTCAAGAAATTTATAGAAGGATAATTTTATGATAAATTTCGTGATTTTGTTTATCGGTTTAATCGATAAAATTTAAAAAAAAAATTACCCACTATTTTATTAATTAGTTATGAGAACTATATGGAGTAATAATTATTTATCTAAATAATTATATTTTCGATATTTAAAATAGCTAGTAGAAGATAAAAAATCATTTAATATTAAATTATTTAAAGACTAAAAATTTTTTAACTCTATTAAACAGTTATAACTAAATGGTTAGAGTCTTTTTAAAGATTTTATGTCTCTGCCGTCTTGCGCGGTAACTTACACCAATTATGAAAATATGATATTGTCATCTATGAAAACGCCGTGGTATTGTAACATTTTAACGACCAAAACTTTTCTAAAAATTATATATATCTTCTAAATACGACGCTATATTTGAATAACTAAAACTTTTGATTTACAACCAGCCTTAAAGAGTTAATATTACTATAAACTAGTGACCTTCGCACAGTATCAACCACTTCACTAGGAAACTACACTCGCTTTTACAGTGTCAGTAAGGCTCTATCAGGATTACGGCATTCCTCATTTGTGTCTGACGGGCGTCCGGATGATAAATCCCAACTAGTTACGTGTCACGTACATTATGGTTTATGTTATCACCGTCCGATCTGTGGCAACTTGGTATCCTGTGTAAAAGTTCCCCGCCACGACATACATAAAATACCTGCACTTGACACACGAATTGGGGTTATGCCGCATCGAGATTTTATCTCATGAAAGTGATATTTTAGTTAGACCACGGGAAAATTGAACAAAGTCTGGACCCTGGATTTCTCATAAAAGCAGCGTCCTCACTGGATACCGAGGTATGTTATAAATAAGAATAATAAAAATACTAACTTAAGATAAATTTACATGTTGGTTCATGGTTTGCCTTCTCAAAGTTCATTAAACTTTAACAATTTGGTATTTGTTTTTATTCTTTTTAATCTCTACACTAATAAACTGAAATTCTCTCAAGAATGTGTTTTGTAATATTTGCTTATGTAAATATTAACGTCAAAGATTCACTAGGACATCAAATGAATTGTTCTTTGCTGGGTATTTATTATTCAGACTAAAAGGTGTTAGGTAATGGGTCTAAAAACCGTTCAACACCCAGAAGGACCTATTTTAATTATTTTGCAGACGTCAACTCTGTCACTATTTTAATAAAATGCAGATAGTTAATCTTTGTATGATATATATCTTAATGGAAGAAATGTGTCTGTACTACACATGAACCATGATGAACCAGATTCAATCTTGCGGATATTTTTTTTCTATTTTAACAACATTTTTCTAAGGACATAGCTACTTTTTATGACACATATTGTTACAAGTATCAATAAATAAAGTACAAATATAGTTTTTAAAATTATTAATGCACCTTTTGTGGCCTTAGCTCATGTATACTACATCAGTAAACTAATTTAAACTTAAGATATATTAGTTTCAAGTTAGGGTCTTCTACCAAACATTGATCGAGCTGTAACCACCATCTATATTTCAAGGAAAATTTTACAAAATACGTAGGCTACGTGAACCGTATCTCGTAGGAAATTCTAGATCAAATTTTAGCCATAGTCATTTTTGCTACAGACAAATAAAATATTTTCCCGTTGCAATGCCAACTGCGTTCGGAAATGTTAATAAATCATACGTATATCCATATTTCCAAACCGGATACGTGATTTGGTTTTTTATAACATTAAGTCTTATTTAGATATTGTTCTTTGGAAGTAGGGGTTTTCGTTAATATTTCGTACAAAAATTGACATAATTAATTTTGTCTCTCCACCACTTGGTAGTCCATCGTCTCTGTCAAGCAATAAATGTATAATTACATTATTTGCAATTATTGTCGGGGAGTCGTATACACTATACAGTAATTATTGTAAGAGCCCGGGGTTGGAATAATTAATCGGTTAAATAATGATGGTTAGTAGAAGCAAAATACAAAATCAAAGCTAAATATAAATATCAATGGCAAACAAAAGCAATATTCAAATAACACCAATAGCAAATATACAATCTTATAAATTAAAGATTTAGCCATGCACCAATATCACAGGGCAACTACTATATACATAAAGCAAACACTATATATATAAAGAAAAATTCAAGACTTACCCTATCTGTACAGTTCACCAGAAAAATAAGCTAAAATATCGTTAAATAAATATTTTGAAGGAGGTTATCGAGTTGAGGATGTCAGGACGTTCGCAAAAATAAAAAGAAAGGGTTGCGAATCCCAAAATATATAAAGGAGAAAAATAAAGATAATCACTTACAAAAATATAAATAATTAATAAAATGAAAGTTAGATTGAATTTCAATAAGAAAGAAAAATATTTCCGAGTAGATTAGAGATTCGCCAAGAACTGTGATAATAGCCAGACAACAGAATGATGGTCGAGAGAACTTTATACCTAATATAAAAATTTACAACGATTGGACATAAGATTTAGTTTATAAGGAAGGGGTCGGTGGGAAGAAAGTATTTGTAAAAGGAAGTCGAGGGTATAGGGTGCCAGTACAATCGCCGGAAAGAAAGAAGTGGTAAGGCGAGTCCCGACTGTTGTATTTTTTTCCGGGTAGAAGATAATCGGTAGGAAAGTTCGTAAAGGAAACTCGGGATGAGGTGTCAGATCGATCGTTAGGAAAAGAAATGCGAGACCTGAAAAATTTAGAAAGGAAAATTTTATCACAGTATTTAAAATTTAGTCTAAATGATAAACAAATATATTCTGATTAATTGGAATTCAAAATATAAATTAAATTGAAGAAAAGAATAACTTTAGTAATTCTAGTTGAAAAAGTAATTAAAGTTTGAGTAAATTGAGAAAGTCAAATATATTCTATTTACATTTTATTGTTACCCGTAAATAGCAAACAAATTATTAGGAGTATATTTAAAATCAAACAATTATCTTATTCAAAAAAAATCTATAACCAACAAACATTAATAATATATTGCAGATCGATTAATTTTCATTAATGATAAATAAAATAAAAAATACTGGTTTCACATAAAAATTTGGAACAATTGTTGATGGCGGAGAGATAAACACTATAGTAAGGAACAGGGTCGTTGTTCCTTACCTGGTTCTGGATATCGGACGGCGTCGAGTCGCGATGTTAAGTCGTTCAAGCGAGGCGGGGTCCGGGGAAAGAGGGTCGAAGTACTCTGTGGTGAGCAGCGGTCGTGAGCGGTGTCGCGGTCACTGACAGTTACTCTCTGTGTCTTCAATCGGCCGTCCATTATATAGGTTCGCGCGATCGCGTGAGGTGGGGGAAGCCTTCCCTATCCACTCGCCGTGAACTGGAGGGGAAGCGGCGATATCCGTGCGGGCACGGACCTGCCAGATAGCGTCCGGACTCATCGACAGTAAAATAAATATTTCGCTCCTTTATAATGTGTAATAATAAAACTCAAGTCGTTTATTTCCCGTAATTGTTAAAGAGAATTTCTGTTCAAATTTTACAAATTTTACCTCCTGAATATTTAAAAATTTAAATTTTAATTTTGTAATGTTAAAAAAAAGTAACATGTTACACCCTCCATCTGTACTTCGGGATACAAAAAAAGAAGAAAAAAAGTTAAATAGTGGTATTTGTATATAGATAAACAAAAAAAGGATTACCGTAGTTTTAATCTCCTCATTGTATCCGTTTTGAAAGTTTCTGAAATGAGATGAAACAAACTGAAGACTTTTCGTACGAAATTAATGTTTTAAATCAACAAATAAAATAAAAAATGATAACATATTCTGGTAAGAAAATACAACTAAAAATCAAATTGCAATCTGCCTAAACCACAAAAAATTATTTAACAAAACTAAAATTTCTACACTAAAATATGTTACGGGCACAGTCTCTCACAATACATAGAATTACTGGAAAGCAAAATCAGATCTCGCTTTACTTAAAAAAATAAACAAAAATCCGAACTCGTAAAAATATAAAATCTCTAAGGGAAGGATTGTTAGACACGCCGGGTACAGGGGAGTGGCAGTCTTACAAGGAATAATTGTTGGGATTAGAAAGGTGAGTTTTTGTAGGAATACTATGTCCTACTAAAGTAATTCATGGTAAACAAAAATTTCACTTTCAATGTTTTACGCGAGCCTTTACATCCGCAGAAATCGCTTTGGGATTTTTATTCCTAGCCCCCCGTGGAAATATTATAGTCATCTTCCGCTTCAGGCGTGGACGAGGATCGGGACCGTGTGATGCATCGTTCGAGGATTTCGAGGGGTTTGGACAGGAAATTTGTAGGAGGGAGGTTATGACTGTGGCAGTGGTTGGGAGTAGGGTTTGAAGAGGATGGGGTTGGATCAATTCCAGAGGTCGCTGAGTGGCCGGATTACTTGAGAGCTCGACTGGTTCTCCCCTAGTTGGTCCTTAAGCCAAACCTCGTCCTCGAAATGAGGGATAGGCAAGGGGGAGGGGCAAGATGAACATTCGATCGGGTCGTTGGGAGCTGGATTTCGGATTTCAACGGGAGGTTCGGAGATTTCGGAATCAGATCCAATATTCGATAGAGTTTCGGTCCGTGTGTTGGTAGTTCGCTACAGGAGAGGTCGGGAACGAGATGAGGAGGATCGGGCGGACGATGCACGGAGTTTCCTGTTGTAGCTCCTCCTCCACAAGATGTCTAACCAGTTCTCGTCGTCGAAAATTAGTAGACTGAGGTTCCGGTCTTCGACGGAGATACCAGATATTTGTGTTGGTGGGGACTTCCTCGGTGTCCTCGTTACAAGGACCTCGTTTTGAGTTCTGCCAATAAAGGGCGTCATACTCCAGCTTCCAACCTGGAAGCACTTCACGTACGGGGACGACGTGTGTCGTCTACCACGCCCGCACTTCTTAGGATATTCCAAGCCCTCGGAGTTGATAAAATTGAGGATCGAGAGGAGTTCCTGACTTCCGGCAAGGTGGTCCCGTCGAAAGCGCCCAACTGGCTCGTTCTCAACGCTTCCTCCATGTGGACTCGCCACAAACTCACCCCTAGTGTGTTGAGTTGTCCTTGTTTCAATTGTTTGCCCTCGGGAGAGTCGCTCCGCGAACCACGTGAGAAACACACCCACAGTCCACACGTTGTTTTGAGCTGTACTAGTGCAAGACGCGAGACGTGTCGTGAAGGAGCCATGATTGTGGGGACCACTCTAAAATCGTGAGATTGGGCGTCATCTCCCTAGGTCGTGGAGTAATCTTTCCATCGCGGGTATGTGAGTGCCCACCCAACGAATCGAAAGTCGATATCCGATTGGCGTGGGGGTAGGACAGCTATAAGGACCCCAATGTCCTATACCGGTCGGAATGTGTAGGGGAATTTATATTTAGTTCGGTGTCGAACGGGTTGACTTTTCTTAAACCTCCTAGCTGCCCTACTTAAAAAAGACCATCCTCGAGGTCCTTCATATAAAAAGTATCGTAGGGCTAGGACGGTCAAGAACGCCCATGCACTCCCTCTTGGTTTCGTGTCCTCTCAATGAGGCGGAGATAACCCCTCGAAGACAAGTGTCCATTTGAGCCTTCTAAACCAGGGCTTCAGACACTCAATCAGAACTTCCTGCCACCAGAATAGTTGGTCTCAACTTCAAATACTGATAAAACAAAAGCATCTTGCAGCCAAGCAGTCATGCATGAAAATAGGTTAGTTGGGAGGGAAACTGTGGGCACACTGACGGGGCAACACTAGGATCTAGTGTGCCTCCCAAGGAAGAGTGACGTCTTCAGAATCCTTTACCTAATGGGCTTCCGGCCTACGTCTTTTCCTTGGAGATCTCGAAGCTCTCGAATATATTCCATCCTATCTTGTCTATGTAGGATGGTTATGGTCCTTCAAACTTTTGGTGCCGAATTTTTCCTGCTATACTTCCTCAGCCGCCTGAGGAAAGTGCGATGGCTGCGCCTCAAAACTTGTTGGCCGCTATTACAAAACTGTTATCTCTTCTTCTGAGGTTTACAGTACTGGGGACTTGGCGACTGTGTGGCTCTTTTTCCATATTCACCTTCACATTTTTCCCTTAATTTTAGCAATGAATGTTCATTTCTCGCAGATTCATGTATATCGATTTCGCTAGGTCTAAAAGCACCTTGAAGTGGCATTCTCTAATAGCTGACCGGTAGATACAGTTTTGGGGAGTTTTATAAGGTTCTCTGTCTGCCAAAATGTGAAGCATGGTGCCGGAGTAAATATTTATCGTTGATTCGCTACAACATGTATTTTAAACCGCAAATCAAAATTCATTTAAATGTTGATCCCAACACTACGATGATCATTTCGAACACGTACTGAAAATCATAGTTTTCAATACACGGATCGTTCGCTCTGTTGGATTACTCTGCGGACTATAAGGTGCGGTTGTTTTTGTGAATTATTCCCCAATCACTTGTAAGTTTTTGGAAGATGTTGTCGAGAGGTACTACAGCGTTCCGTTCTCTGTCAGTACTACTTCTGGAGCACCATATCGCATCAATATAAGGTCTCTTCCGAACTTTTCTGCCACCCTTACTTTGCAGTTGCCATGATGGTAATGCCCATCAATTTTCTAACCATTTGGTAAAGGTATCTTGGAACACCAGGATAAATCTTGTTTTTCCTTTACGAGATCGAGGTAAAGGTCCCATCAAGATCGCTGATGTTACTGTGAACCAAGGTCCTTGGGGGCGCGTCCCCTGAAATGCATTTTTACCCACCGGTTTACATTGTTCCACCTCGTATCTCTGGCAAGTGTCGCAATTTTTTTTACATATTATTCTGAATAAATCGTTTTCTTACTTCTCCATCCAGTGCCAAAAGTATCTGGAGCTGATTTTTCCTGGATCGTTTTTCCTTTAGACCTAACTGGCCAGCTGTTGTGCTGGTCATTGGATTTTTTCTCTCAGGTACATCGGATTTTAGAGAATCTGGGGTACGCAAAGGTTTCCAATTTTTTTTTTATGGTCGGTAGGATGATTTAATCGATTTTTCGGTATAGTTTATTTTCCCTCGAATGGTGTAAATCATGCATATTTAATTCCGGACTTGCAGATTACCTTCCGAAGCATTATACGAAGTGTGGTGGTGTGGTGCTGGCCAATATCGGGCATAAGTTCCGCCTAGAAGGCTGTTTTCTCTAGCCTTGGTTCCTTGTTTTTGAGCGATAGTTTGCCATCCGAGAGTTATTCGAACTGTTCGGTTGGCGGTGCTACTAATACCAACGGTTGAAAAAACCGACTATCAGGATCACAGCTTGACGTGTCCGATCGGATAACCGGGAGAGTGAGTCCCACCATGCTATTCGGTTTCAGGACTCCCTTGCGGTATTGGGAACTTACGAAATTAATGTTGCTGTAGTTCCCAGCATCCAAGCCAGCAAGTTCTTTCCAGATGGTTTCTTTTCTCTCCCAAACTCATCAACCACTTTAAAGCTTGAATGGTCCAGTTTATTCGCAATAAAACTTTGTACCCTTCGAGGCACGGACGAAATTTTTGAACGGCCCCATACCAGAGCTAGTCCATTCTTTCTCGTTTTAACGGAAAATTTCTTTTTCCATTCTCGTGTAAAAGTCGACTCGCCATATGCAAATAACCTTCTCCCGCTTGCCAGTAGTTTGAAGTAAGCGTAGCCCCTAAACCTTCATTGGAGGCATCCACGTGGACCATAAAAGTTTTCCATTGAAGTCAGTGCCAGGCTAAGACCGGTGCGGTAGAAAGTTTTGCTTTAAGGGAATTGAATGCTAGTTCTTGAGAAATCCGTCCATTCCTCCATCTATTCCACCCTTTCTTAAAGTCCCCTGATTTAAAATTGACCATGCAATCTCATCGAAGGTCTGGTTTGGCAAGACACCCTACTTATTTACATATTATTATAGTGATAAATAATTGCTGAATAGCTTAAAATATTTATCTGAAAAGGCAGAAAAGTTTTTAATTAACAGTTATTATAGTTATTCTTACGGGGAATGAAAAGAGAAGGGTATTAATTAGTATAACCCTCACAAAACGTAGTAGTTTGATACAAATTTCCTTACTAATTAAAATAAGTATTTTAAATAGATGTATTATTTTTTAACCGCCTCTCCTGAAATGACTATTCCGAATTTACTCAAACTGAGTTCCCTCCCATGCAAATTAAGAAACAAATATTTTTAAACAGAAATGCCTTAGTGAATCTTGCAATATAGAAGAGAACTCCTAATCGTTTTCACATAATCTATCTAGATTGTTTCCAAAATTTTTTTTAAAAGCCTTCTTTTAAAGAAGGCAATTATCCAGAAATGTGATGAGAACGTCAAAACAAGCCCCTTTGCAAACGTTTAAAATTGCAAATTAAAAATTGTATAGACTAAAATATATGTACTTCGCTCTAGAATGGATATTTAAAAATGCCGCCCCCTCAAACTGTGACATCAGTTTAAAACTTATAAAAAGTAAATATTTTCTTCGTTGTCCTCCTGAATTAAGTGATTGGTGATTGCTTGAATGCTTCATCTCAGGAACATATTTTATATCATAGCACCTTGAAACTGTTTAAATTAATCTTAGTATCAGACTAAATGAATGATTCTAATTTGCCTAAATTGTAAATTTGATTTTGTTCCACCTCACGTATAATAGCCCTCTAGTAGATATTATTTGTACATTGGCAGAACACTCAAAAAATGAGCACGAATATTTTCTAACAAAAAATGTATGTAATGGTCATAGGAAGCAAAATACATTTAGGAAAACGATGTCATCTCGATGGGCCCAAGTCCATGATTGAAAAGGTTTTTAAAAGAACTTTG
>NW_025786942.1:0-15801 GCF_021130785.1 Homalodisca vitripennis
CCCTAACTCCTCATCTTTAATAAAGGTATTTTTCATTAATTAATTCTTTTCATTCCTTCAATCAACTAAAAATATAACATTTAGTTTATAAAGGATCAGTTCTAGCTATTTTTTGTACATGGCAACCGCACAAACAAACCTGTTCATCTCGACTACGAAGATGTGGCAGTTGTCAATATATATTTTTGCCTTTCTTGGCTCTGCAGTTCAGGCACTATAGGATTCCTAACCGTAATGAACTGATTATAAACTTTTGATTTCGCGTACTGATCAGCTGTTTACAAGTCTTTAAAACATGTGTGATAGTAAAGCGATTGGTTGAGGTAAGTGATTTCCTCAGGGAAATAACAGTACAATTGAGTACTCTTTCCTTTTGTCCTGACGCAGTTGCTCCTGCTCCCTTCAAATAGCGAAGATCAAACCTGTGAGTTTTGATAATAAGTTATAAGTGTAGTATATATAGGTATTTATTTTCTTTATACATAGTAAGTCATTGGCATTTAAAACATACTCAGCCGTGTTCTTATTATTGTGTGCTCAAATATAATTGAAATACAATTTGACGTATTACAATTGTGCAGTAAAACATAAACTTTCTTTTAATTTAAAAGGGGACTCGTTCAAGAAAGTTACAAGTAGTAAACTCCGTACTTGGGGTTAAAAAGTTATTTATATTGACAAAGTTCAACAAACCGAACGCGACGTAACGCGCCCAGAATGTTCGTCGGCCATGATTTATCGTCTTGAAACTTTATTGCCTTCCCATAGGTACAAACCCTATTGTTCATCTCTTTCAATTTTACCTAAACTGGAATTAGCCACAAATTATAAAAGTCGTGACGACCCTTCTTATTATTCTAGAAATTATAGCAAATTAATGAGATAAACCTTCTATATACATTTTATAAAACAGATGAATTTGATGGCCTTCTTATACAGGACTAATCTTACATCCTTCAAATAGTCCTTCAATTAAATCTTGAATATTTATATGTTTTAAGGATACAGAATTTATATCATTTAATTATGAAAAACAATAATTACATTTTTGGGTTTTTATTGAAATAGTATTGGCTAGTCCCCCCCCCCCCCCCCCAAATCCCTGCTGAATGAACATGTGGGGCTAGACTATAAAATGTCCATTAAAATAGAAGCTCGTCTCAAATGAATACATATTAGAGTGCTAAAAATATTTATAAAAATACGATTTGTGAATATTAAATATTTAAAATTAATATCCAATGTCAATTTTAATATAATACAATCAGATGCACACGGCCGTGGTCCCTCACTAGAGTGTTCACTTAAACTACCTCAAAAGTTTTATTGTAAGAAAAAATATTATAAAGATTTACTTATAAAAATTATTCTACATGAGATAAAACTTACTTTTAAAAAGGAATTGCATCTTCAATATAATAAATATAAAAATAACTATACCAAGACCTCTGTACATTAGAATGCACGTGTTCTTTACTAATAGGAACGTCTCGATTAAAATTACCTTTTAGTATCTAAATTAAAATATTCAGTTAGGTAATCGGTCACCATAAAGCCCCTATTTTGAACATATAAGGCAGAATCCTGGTGGTTTGCTTTACAAATTGGAAATGGTTTTTTTATACACAAATTATTCAATTTGTAAACTTAGGCTTATTAAAAAAATAAAGGAAACGTCTAGCATTACTTTTAATTGACATAAATACCTATCTATAAACCTCACCATATGAATCTGTAACCCCTAATAGGCCTAACAAATACATACTAACATATAATCATAAGTCCCCTAGTTGTTTAAGGTATTCAAGGATTTTATTTTCATCACAATATTAATATTTATCAAAATATGAGGATACTACCATTTTACCTCCAGTCCTCACACACATGAAAGTTTCCTGTTAAATAATAGGAACTCTCATAGAAAAATTCTTTGTAAAATTGTATGTTTATAATAGTTATGTGACCAATCAGCGTCAGTAATGGAGACTGATCCGTCCCTTATCCATTTGTTTGGAATATTTAGACTTTAACGTTTGGAGAGCAGTGTTTTGGGGTTGTCATAGTGTGAAATAAATGTGAATACAATCTAAATACTAAATATAATTTATCATGCAAACATTTTAAATTCATTTGATCGAGTAGCTCCCATTGTTATCAATTTATACTGGACCTATTTAGAGTAAATGAGTGATAGACACTAAAGTCACATTTCGTAGATTTCTTACTGAAAGCACTGTATATTATGAAACACGGTGGATTCATAGGAATATTTTTGAAGCTGGAAAGTAAATATATGTCATGCATGTAAAGTAGAACTTTTTAAGCGTCCATGGATAAGTGCAGTCAAGATTTTAATGAAACAACTGGTGAATGCCCAATAAAATCTGGTTTTGCGCATGCATCAGTATCTGTGTATTTTGAGTATTCTTAATTAAGCTAACCTTAAAATTCACAAGATTGAATAACGGGTTATGTGGGTGTTGTATTTAATATCCTTCAAAACCTATAAAAAAAAATTTGCCATCAGATTTTATAAGAAATCAGTTTAAAAAAAAGTTTTTTCAACAGGAATTAAAAGAAGAGAACATTGGAATGGATATAGAATAACAAAAATATAATTGGGAAGTTATAGTAAATTAATGAGATTTTTTTAATATTTAAACCTTCATTCAATATATCAGTAGTGGACAGGTAGAATATATAATCCCTGTAAAAAATACCTTAAATAATATTTTCCTAGTATTAGTTTTTCCTTTGGTCATAAAATTCTAGCCATTTATGCAGTGATTGTACCCCTCAACTCAGGAGTAACTGAGATAGACGAAATTGTACAACCGTTCGTAGTATCATGACAATCTCCAACGCTACGATTTATCGTTTTTCATGTCGAAAATATAGCCGGTTGTATTATCAACGCTGTGGTTTTTTAAAAAAAAAAATACCCTAAAATCATGCCCAGTAAGACTGATTATACTTGATAATTGTGACCGCCTTTGGTAAGTCGTACGCTACAGCAGATACTCAGCGGCTGATACCTCACATACGCTACTACCAGTGTCAGACGACACAATCGTGAATCATCACATTTTAGACAATATCACATTTACACCGTTATTTGTATTTTTAAAAATTTCACTTTATAATGTCAATTCAAACCAATACCATAAATCCTCCATATCGGTTCCTCACAACTAGCACCATATACCAATGTACACTATGAACTAGATATATATAAGATGGAAAACACAGTATTTCCAAAGTAAATAAATCTATTTTAGCTATTTTTTAGTATTTTGGACTAATGGTGTTTTTAAAATGACAATTCCATAACAAACTTAAATCAAAACTGTTTTTATATTAACAGAAATTTTCAACAATTCATTATTGGCTTACTTTTACAGCAAAACATTGGCTATTTTAATTAAACCACACGCGCGATATAAAAATGGAAAAGGGTGTTTCGTGGTATTTTAAATTTTGTAAATTGCTTCTTATCTTTTTTTATTTGGTATTTAATTAAAAATCTATTAGTATTTATTGCTATTTTAATAATAATTTTATGTATGTATTTTGGTGAATATTAATTTATTCTGTTTATGTATTTTACTAGTGCATGGATTATATTTTATATATTGTAATATTGCATAAGTATGTTTATCAGATACTCAAAAAGGGCGGCTCAAAGTAATCCTTAAGATGCTAGACCCACATAAAATGTTTTATTTTGTTAAGTTTGTTTTTAAGTTTTCTAACTGGAAACACTACTTTGAAACAGTGCGGTCAATCAATTTGAAAAAATCACACTTTTTTAATAAATTTGTTTATATTGATTGTAAGATCAATTCATTCACGTGCTCACTAAATGGCCATCGTGAGTTCTACGTACACAATTTAGTACGTCGGAAATCATAGTTTGGTTAAATTATATATAGTAAGCCTGTCCTTCAAACCAATGCCTTAGATCATAAAATTATGTAACGTATATTAAAATTATGAAAGTAAAAATAACTAAAAATGGAATAACTGGTTGGCAATAGCGACAATATTATTTATTATCCTTGTTTTTCTTTCTCTAGGCTGACAATCTCATTTGGCCACTTTATCCGTCTTCATTTCCTTGGTTCTTGTCCTGAAACAGAAAAAGGTATTATATAATGAGTTTAGATAAAAGTTGATTTTTATTATTAGATTTTCTTACATTTTAAAAACGCACTAGATTTTAATGCTACATTACATCACCTTATACTATCCTTAAGGCCGTTTATAATTTGGCCATGATATTATTTCAATTTGTACCAAGATTAGTTACTTATTCTTCATCACCGTCTGGGTCAAGGAGATATATTTACATAGGACTAATATCGGTCACTTTAAACGCTTAACAAATCGCGCTAATACACCATGTATAGAGGATTGGTAAGAGTAAATAATTTTTCACTTTTGAAAAGTAGATTTATGGTCAAGAGAGTTTTTGATAAACCTTTGTATTAAATTTATGAACGAAAAAAATTTTATAATCATTATACAAAGCAACTTTGAGAAATTATGTCTTGTAAAAATTATAATACTACTATATGAGAACATGGTTCCATGTGTTGAATATATATAAATAAAATCAACGCATCTGCTTTTCTACTAATATTTTTATTTAAAGCAAGATTAACGAAATCTTATCTAAAATACTGTATCTGTAGTAATATATACTTTCTTTTGATATGAAATCAGATTTAAGTTAGGTAATATTATTACCTAACTTCATGAAAAATAATTTAGTAAACAATTTTATATGTAATAAATAATATCTGTTATCCAATGCAAATGAATCACTAAAACAATGGATAAAATTGGACTAAACTAAGATAATTAAACTTGTGATAAAAAACTTAATTTTTAAAAATAAGGAACTAATCAGGTAAAAAAGGAAATATTGACATTTTATATTGGAGAGAGAAAAGTTTTGGTTACCACTAAATAAATATTAAAAACGAATGAATGTTAGAACTTATGATTCCTTATTTTATCACATTTCCTTAAAACAGAGTTGAGAATTTTCTTAAAATTTCATTTACATTATTTCATTAAAAAGCAACAAAAATATACAGGGCCATGTAGTGGGTATGAAAGTGCCTAGGTGTCTCCCTTCTATAATGAAGTCAGTGTAGGTTGAAAACGTATATACTCGTTTTGCTAAAAGGCAAAAAGTTTTAATTTACATTGTAGATAACACTTTGTTTTATTGGTTTTAAACTACCGGAAAAAAACTATTAAAATATGTCCTGACAATACAATTATAGATCGCAGTTAAATTGCCGTGGATGGTGAACAATTGGTGATTCCCTTATATTGTAATTTGAAATTCTTATAATTAATAGTTAGTTTTTCTCTAAAACATCAACCTATTTTACTTAAATAAAAAGCAATAAATAAATCCAGGATTCTGTCATTGAGGAACGAAAGGGCCATATTGTCTTCAATCGATGATCTGGTATATAAGTGAAACAACTTATGTTCTTTTTTACTTTTAGAAAAGGTTTATTATTTACAAATTGTAAAAGTTAACACTAGTGTTAAATTTTAACTTCAGAAAAGAACATTGAATAATTTGTCATAATACATGTTATGAAAGTCGCAGTTAAAACTTAAAAAAAAAATACTTTTATAATTTACTTTGGCCCCACAGTGGACAATATTCTGACTCTTTGATCAACCCTTGGGGGGCCCTAATACGTCACAAATAAATCAATACTTTTATTAGTAAAACTTCCTTTCTTATCTTCTAACATACACATGACAATTTCTCAGTAATCTCACCAATCTGTGGTAAAATAAATAAAAACTTACTGCATCTAATCTTTAGCTTCACTTCACACAATTCATCAATCCATATAGATATATAATGATATTTAGTTATATAATAAATAATAGAATAATAAAATGTAGATAATGAAATGTTTTCCAAATTTTAAAATTTACTCAAGTTTCATTTAGAATAGTTATTTTTCAAAACCAAATAGTTTTTTAATTATCAAACAGTAAATTATGGTGTGTTTAAGTCTGAAAACTTTAGAAACTTAAAAGATATTAACAAACTACCTATGACCTGTCGAACTATATGAAAAACTTTGAAAAAATGCAGTACAAAATCTTTTATTTTTATATCGTTTTTAGACTTGAAATAATTATGATAAAGCAAGCATATATTTTATGAACAAAAACTAATAAAATAAAGAACATGTTTTTGTTTTTGGTTTGATAAGATACTTTTAAGTATCTTGTTAATATTATTTATATTATTCTTTCCGCTGGTCAAACCCTTAAAGAGCTTATATCAGTATTATAATTGTTTGACGTATCAGATATTGAGAATTCGCAATTAATTAAAATTTTTATGCGGATATAACGGTAGTAAAAGGTAAAATAGCACAACAAATTCTTAGCAAGTAGCTAGCATCTAGTTCGACAGTTATCTTTAGGTAGCAATCAACATAAATTTAATTATGTCCATCATGATCTGGAGGAAGTCGTTTCTTTCTTTTAACAACGCAAGATTTAAAAAAAGAGGCTAAGTCCAGATGAGGTTGTATGAAAATTAGTAAAATGCAAACACATTCTATTTTTCCCATTCACTAATAAAAATACATTGATTGTCAGCTTACATTCAGATTCGAAACAGTATACGTTGCTTTAGCTAAGGAAACTTTTAATAATATATTATATATAATATATATATTCAGACAGGAAATAAATATTAATAAATAGTTTATGTGTCAGACCCCAATATATAATGGCACAGAAATTTAACCCAAGTTAATCAATTTATATTTAAACATTAGCTGTAAAGGAAAAAATTATGTAGTCCTACTAGTCACTATAGTTGACAATATGTTTTACGAATGTATCCCCAATTTATAAATGAATAATGTTGTACTCCAAAGTAAGTTTTTATATGGGTTTCACTTTATTTGACAAACAAAATTTTTTTTTGCCTTTAAATTTTGGAGTAATATGAGATTATTACGAGAATATTGTTATTATTTTCATAATATAATCCTTAGTTGACCTTGTTTATTAGCGTCACATTTGCCTTTGTGCTCCCAAAGAACATGGTTATTAGTCCTTCTTTTTGCATAGGTTGATTAGAGGTAAATCCAAGTTCATATCGGAAAAGATTACACAAAATAAAAATACAGTTTATAGTTTAGTGTGGACCTTTGTTATGTTTAATACAAAGATCCAAATACCACCCGTGTAATGAAAAAACATAAGCAACCGCGATTCGGCAGATCTGAAAAATAAAAAAATGTGTTATTGATCTCAGGTTTTTGAGAAAATATAAAGAAAATTAAATAACCGTACATTTTAAGAATTCTGTTCTCTCCCTCGTCAATAGGCCACAGGGCCTGATTGTTAATTATCGGTATAATAATGGAATCAGAATTAAAAAAGATTACCCGAAACAATATAAGGTAGAATAGTACCTGGTAAATGAATGATAACAATCTCAAGCTAGATTTTAGTCATTCCAAAGTTTTAAATCTCAAAGTTGCCGGTTACGCTCCCCCCACACTGATACTTGTCAACAGTTACAACAGTGTGGCTGTTGGGTCTCTTTTAAATTAAGTTAGTTCATTATATTTTTTTTGCGAGAATATTTTAAATGTAATATAATAAATGAAACAATCCACGCTATTTAATAAATAATCTTAGGTATCATTTCAAAAATAAATAAATTAACGTTGATGATTATGGGGTACCAATTATGTGGCAGAGTGTGAAATAAATTGATATTAGAGACCAAAAATACCTTTAAAGAAAACTTTAAACAAGTCTTACACAAAATAAAACAGGTCCTTATAGACTAAATACAATGTATAATATGATTAAGCATTGTTCGAAGTCTACTCTTATATGGGAAGCGAACTTGTTTTTTTTAGAAAGGGTTTTAATTACTACTACAAGGAATGAAAAAATAGTAGTGTGGAAGCTATTTTCGCTATAATATTTACTTGTTTACAGACTTACCGTGAAAAGAAAGGTAAAAGGCTTATACCGATTCTACTACACGGAGAGCCTTTCTACAGTAAGGTGGCAGGACGAAAGCCATGGCAAAGCTGGATATAATCATGTCCTCCCGTTTAAAAAGGATATAACCTGGAAGTAATGTTGAAGTTGTTACATCTTGTGATCAACTAACATATAATTAATAATTATAAAGCGTTTTAATTTATTCATTGAAACAGCCTTCTTCAGGTTCTTTTTTCGAATCCACGTCTTAATTATGTTTAATATAAGTAGCGTGTTTAGTTTTATTCGTTTAACGTGAGGATAATTTTATGAAGTTTTTAATCAAAATCATGTTGTACATTCCTGTAAACTTTGGTGAAAAACGTCCCTTTTACCTAAATAATAGCTATCCCCTGTATATTTTTGAGAAATCAAATTCAGTCTTAAAATAGTGTGCTCCTTGAATTGTTTAAGTATGCCTCTACACGAAACTCAAGTTAACCGTATTTATACTTGCACTAATCTTGCCATAAATTGTATTAATATGTAATAACAATTGAGTCACAAAAATCTAACATATAGGTTCGATTAAAATATGTTAATCAGTAAGGAATGCCCGCATTAATTAAATCAGAAAAATCCAATAATGAAGTCAGTTCAAATGGAAAGTTTAAAATTTTTGTTTTGTAAAACTTCGATTGTTTTTTTTTCTCAAAAATTTATAACTTCTAACTAACTAAATAATATATAAGTTGAGTAACTTTCTGTAATTATTTATGCATTTTTGAAATTCATTGGAGCTTTAGTTCAACTCTTAGTAAAATCTGCATAGATTCCATTCGGGTATATGTAAATAAGATAGTTAGGTTTCTGGATTAGATAAGAATTTTAGGATCCATGTAGTCGATTTAATGAACAAAGAAATATCGTAGTCTTCCAAACTAAAAACTTTACTCTACAACTTCTTTAATAGTAATAAGACTGTAGAACAGAAGAGATGTTCCGTACTTATGTACTTATATTGTAACCGAACTAAAACTTATAGGGCTATGTTTCATTTGAATATTTCCCTTTCCCTACCAATCATCGTAGAAAAATTAGCCGTTTAGTTCCAGGAATCACAGCTTAAAGAAAAGTTTGCCATGCTTGTATAGAAAGTTGGAAAATTTTACCTACTAGGACTGATATCACTTAAAAAACAAAACCCCCTTTTTACTAAGGATTGAATAACCATAAAAGTAGCCTAAAATCTAAAAGCATCCTCCTCTTGCCCAATAACGTAAAAATATCTATTATTTTCATTTTTATTTACCCATTCTAATATTAATTAATTTTATTTCTAATAATTCAATTGGTTTTATCATAAGGGAATAAAGTTTTATATGTTGTTAATTATCTAATATAGAAGGATACAATCATAAAAAGAGTTTAGGTGTGTGAATGTAATATAGGTATAATCATGAGAATATTTTGTAGTTTGTACAATTAATACTCCTGGTGGTACACCATAATACGGTTATAAAAATGTTGTTAACCAATTCTAATACTGAACATGGTATAAACTGCTTTAAAAATAGAAAACATTGGGAATAAAGTACTCTATTCCTCCACAGCCCTCAACAGCTACAGTATGCTATAAAATGATTTATTTGAAAAGGTATAAGTAAATAATATCCTTAGCTAGCACCCTACATGCTAATAAGACTACAGTGTTTTGGAAAATACCGACATTAAACTCACCCGTCATCAATGAAGTTGAGTTTAACCTATGGGGTCATGAATACTGTAAACTTGACTGCTGATGTGGAATAAACGTGGACAAGGAACACACAATTAAGTCAGTTTACCGAGAGGTCGGGAAGCCAGGCCATGATAAGAAACCGGTTATATTAGACCTGTAAAAAAGTACGAGCTGTAAGATATTCAACATTAAATTTACACTGTTACATTGCATAAAAAAAATATTAAACAATAATTACATGTTATAACAACAATCTCATTTTGTAACTAATTTTACTAGTTTTGATTTATAACACCTATTGAAGGTTCTTTATTTGAAGGTTTTTTTTTTGTCGATGGAAGGAATTGATGAAGGGGAAACAAGATTTTATTCCGGACATTTGCCAATCGTTCACTAAAACACTGTTACTGATTTCTTGTTTTATTACTGGAACGATGGCAAATGTCCGGAAAAATATTGAATGTTTATTTCCCATAAATTTCTTTTAACATACACTTAATCCTTCATAGTATTTTAAACACTGAATTTAATAAAAAGTGCACTTTCGAAACTACATCCCATATTTATTAATAGCATGCTGAGAATAAATTGAAGAGTTGTGGCAATGTGAACAAAATTATTATTATGTTTTAAGTTGGGTTGGTGCCCCCAAAAAAGGGCCTAATACGGAGTATATAAAAGCTAATGCAGTGCTTATCTGTGTAAGTGTTTTATGGATCGAATTGTTACAATAATTAGTTGCATAATTTCTTATTTAAAACTTATGTTCATTTTTGGCAGAGAACTACTACTGTAAACTATCCACTATATTATTGCATTTAGTTCTTTATTTTTATTTCCTATTTTTTCAATTTACAAGCTATGCTAAGAAAACATAAAACACGAATATAAACAGCTTTCGCGCTAGTACGAGTAAATATTAACTAGAAGCAATCCATAATTGAATATAGAACAAGTATATTAAAACCATTGTTCTCCTACTAGTACATATACCCAGCCATGACCCGAAAGGAGACAAGCGAATATGATCCAGCCCCAAATGCGCCACCAAAACACAGGCCTCTGGAAGCCAACGTTAGAGAGGGTCGAGCCAAGGAGAGAAACTTGTGGTCAGGGTTAACATACAATAGCAGTGACGATGGACGAAGCCAACATTAACGTTACAATACTGAGGTCGTCTCAATCTCCCAGCCACCCAGAACCTCTAAGTGTTTATTAATTATTGAAAAATAGTACTCAAATTTCAATTCAATCAGTTTCCGATTTTTAAAAAAACTAAAAACCTATGTTTATAATTGTAAGTAGAATAAAATAAAAAAAAAAAAAAAATATAAAGGTGGTATATATCTAACAGAACAAATACTATAATAAAATAATATAATTATAAAAATTAACAGTCAACTAGAAAAAAACCCTAATACCTCATTTTTACGATAGGTCCAAAAACATAGGCACTTAGTAGGCAATTTTCGAGAACGGCTTCCGAAATTATGTTAATAAGTTATTAGCGGCCAGTGAGGTGTGATGAAAGAATCTGTATCAGGGTTTGCTGCGACCATCTATTCAAATTCATTTTTTATGCAGAGCTACAAGAAAATTATTTATAATATACAGTTTCATAAATGTACTAATGTTTGTAACTCTTAATAGTTTTTGAAATATAGTTTGACATCATTTTGTGCTTCTCAGTCCTACATAAACGACGTTCTAGCTTTCTTTTGTAGGATAAAATTTCTATTTAACTGAGTTTTTTTAGGCACAATGCTAACTAAAATATCAATAGATTAATGAGTTTCCTTTGAAGGATGTGATAGAATATTTTCATTATGTACTCAAGCTGGTATTTTTCACATTCTTAGCATAAGATACTTTTGCGTTTAGGATGGCATTTAAACTATGTAAAGTAAAACTGTACCAATTGATTAAAAACCTTGGATATGCTAAATTTTAGAAAAATGCACTAAAAAATGTTCTTTCTTTTAAGAGTCTATCAGTTATAGCGTTACAAAGCAACGTAAATCAGTCTCGATTACTAGGCACTTATGTTATATTATATTCAAGCCCACTATCGGGGATATCTGCATCAATATATTAATGGATTATGTTTGGATCTCCTCTTGAAACAAATCTACTTCTGCCATCTCAATTTATTACCTGCAAACATTGTTCTTTTATCTTATAAAACAACGGAAAAACTTAAAGTTATATCTGTGATAGCAAAATAAAAGTAAAAAAATGTAAATTGGAATTGATGAAATTTCTTCTAAAATGTTTAAAACTGGGTATGAATGAAACTTAAAACATCCCTTAATAATTTAATGGTTTTTACAAATCAGTTTTGGAGAAGTATGTTTTTCATTCGGGTAGGGAATAGTGTCAAAAATCTATCCGAAACCTAAATGTTGGTAACAAAAAGGTCTTAAAAACGATTGGACCAATTTCACTCTTTCAAATTAAAAAAATATGTAAAAAAAACTTTGTCTTCAAACTCTTATCAAATCACTCTTCCCAACGCACCTTTCTAACAAAACGACCCAACACGGTTTTCAAACGCGGAAATCAACATATTTCAATAATTAAAGTTGATAGAGATTGTTGTTGTCAATTCTTGAAGAGCACGATCTTTTGATGTGAATTTTTCTAGTCTTCAATAAGACTCTTTCTGTAGAAAACTGGAAATTTTTCGTGGTGAACAACACTGATTAGCAAGGGTTTGGATGAGTTATCTGCAAGGGAAGAAACAATTAGTGAAAATTAGACGTAATGATGCTACCTCACAGGTTTGATCCAAACTTTTACAAACAGACAGAGGTATGCTGTAGAGAAGATTAGTAATGGCTGATTGCAGATGTTACAAGTATTGTCATTTAACTTTATTTATAAGTTTTATACATGTCTTGAATGTAGGAGTATACTTTAGAACACTTTGGACAATCTGGAATTAGTTCCTGTTAAAACGAAGTATTAATTATCATCGACAAAGGGTAAACAAATAAAATAATCATACTTATTATGATTTTTCTTGTATATTCCATCAACACCACAAGAATTTTAATTCCTCAACATTGCAATCACTTAAGAGGATTTATTTCGTAATTTTTTAAGGATTAAACTCATGAAAGCTCCGTAGACTGCTTTCAGTTTGATTATTTGGGTTTGCAATAATGATTTGTGTTTCAGTCCACCGTGTTCTTACCTACGCTTGACAAAATGCTGATTACATAATTTTACTAACATGTACATAATTTTCAAAAGCAATTAAAATAGATATTTCTTTATTGTATGGGTAAATGTACCGAATTAATCATTGCAAATATTTTGTAAAACCATAATGCAAATCTCTAAGTGTTATACAAGGTTTTGCTATACCCATCACAGCCCACCCCTTATCGTTTGCATAAAATCTTAGTACATTCACTCTCTTTCATGGAAAAACTATATTAAATTATAACTTTACTCTTGCATATAAAAGATTAAACTTTTTTGGATAATAAGTTTTGGATAATATTTATGAATAGGGGTTGTTCCATTCTCCTAATACACATGGCTATTTTTTATTTGAGTTGGAGAGATGGTAGATGGTGTGTTCTCGCGGAAAATGTGTTATTTCAACATTCCCCAGACGTAGGAGTCCGGGTGTTCGTAGATCAGGGGAGGTGGGCTGGTTAAGGAAATTTTGCTTTAAGGGAGATAAGACGGTTGCCAAAGGTTGGTTAGAGGAAAGCAATTTCACGGCAGTGTAACTGTTTGAGCCTTCTTGCTGGAACCACCGTAAATTTTAACGGCAAGTTTCGTGCACGAAAAAATCTCCTGAGGTCTCTTAAAAATACTTTCAATAATAGCTCTATATCGTAACGGATTTACTGTAAGAGTCTCTCCATTGATGCCGTCAAAAAATGTATGTTCGCAATATACACCTCCCAGACACAAGCGCACCAAATGGTTTACTCGCTAATTATACTAGGTACTGTGGATCTCTCTACAACAACGTCACGGACGTTCGAATTCAAGGAAACGTGTTTGCCCTGCTTGTTTATGAAACACATTAAGGTGCATATGACATTCATCTGTAAACCATAAATCACTCAGAAACTCAGACACTTCATTAGCATATTGCTAACATTCGAAGTACAGTACTGGAACTCTAGCTTAGTTTGTTTCTACAGATCAAAGGTTGTCCAGTTTGTATCCTGTAGGGAAAAACCACAAATGTTTTGGAACATTCTTCAGCATTGACCCGTATTGATAGTATTCAGTTTTAAAAGAAGCTCGTATTGGGCTTCTTTTCGCTGACTGTAACCACTTGTATCCTGATACGTAAAACCACCAATCTTCTTGCGTGGTTACATTACTTCGCATTGACGTATTGCTAATATTCAGTTTAAAAGAAGCTCGCCTTAGGCTTCTTGTCGAGTGACTGTTTAAAACTTGCTGCAACACTCTTCCGTGGTTTTCATTATTGTACAGGACCCAGTAGTTGGGCGACCTGAAAAGGCCTTTCGCTGGTGTCAAAAAACACTACTCTGTTTTACGAAAATTTATTTTTAACACCTAATCAGGAATTACAGCATTACTAAGGTTTTTTGTAAGAAAATGTTCATCTTGAAAACGTAATGACAGTGTATGAACAAGCTTGACCCACCCGCACGTCCATTTCCGCGTGATGAGCTCGAAAATAATGTTCCTAACGATAAAAAACTTTCTTGATACCATTGTTAGCACCTTTTTAGCAAAAAAAACTGACCTCAAAGAAGAAAGAAATAATGAACACAAAGGCCGTGCGTGGCAAAACAAAGATCAAATAATTGAATCAGACTTGATCGAGGAAGGCAAATTACAGCTGATTCAGTTTTAATACTGCTCATTATGGCTAATACTGTATTTGTACAAAAAATATAAATTAGCTTGTTGGGAACGCATTCTTGGCCTAAGTTTTGTTAAAGGACTTTTTTTTGCAATATCATGGAAAACACCCTGTGATAATGTACAAATAATGGTATCCTTAATAATTTTTACACAATAACGTTTAGGAGCCATTCACAAATCTAGGGAGAGTTAATCGTTTGACAAAAAATTCTTCAAAAAATAAAATAGTTAAATTTCTTTATTTTTTGTAACCAAATAATGATACAATATTGTAATTTTATTAAGAAATTTGAGAACTAATTAAAATCAGAAAATGTATTTATTTTTTTTACAAAATATTGATTTCTTTACTTCAAACTAAATTTTAATATTCATGAGAATTGGGGGAATGTAAACACTCTTACCTTAAAAAAACTTTAAAAATTTGTTCTCTTGTGTTTAATTTTGTGCTCATTTTTAGTTAGAATCCTATTACATATTTCACGAGTTATTGCTGATATATAACCTGCATATTTTTTAACCACAGTGCGTAAGACTGTCATAGTGCCAAAAAATATTCAAATTTAAACTTGTCAACAATAAAATTTATTATTTTACTCTCACCTTAGATGGGTTAAAATTGTGCTTGTTAATCTTGTACCATGAAGAGAAAATTACCCCAAGGCGGAGGCACATACTAGAATGATGGTATACTCTGTAGTGGATATCGTGGGGAAGTTTGGATCCATCAGTAAACACCGTATTTCGGTTCTTCCCTATTTGTCTCGAAAATAACCAATACCCTTAAATTAATAGGGATAAACTGTATAACTATGATATTTATATCCTGATGAATAAATTCAATAAATATCACCAAGATTCAATATTTATGATATCTAGTAACTCTACTATGATTACAATATGTATCTTGATAAACCATTACACCATTTAGTCCTCTTTAATAATATTCTTGTACTACAAAAACTTAACCACAAAAATTTAAGTAATACAAATATATAAAGAAACTGCTCTTAAGTCATTACATTTATTAAATTTTATTGAAATACTAACAACGGTTTCTCATGTTTTATATTTTTATTAGGAAAGATAAAGGTTAAAGGCTTACGACTTACTTACGTTATGAGTTATAAACCATTCCTAGTTCCCTATAATGGCTTCAGGGTAAGATTAAGAATTAGCAGTGGCAGCCA
>NW_025786943.1:0-30000 GCF_021130785.1 Homalodisca vitripennis
CCGCTATGATTGGTCCGACTTGTGACGTGCTCTCTTAATGCACCATTATTCTTTTTACTACAGTAATACTTGCCGGCCATCCTCGTTCGATAGTTATTTACATTCGGTGCTGCACACTTTCGATATAGTTCTACAGTATAAACAAATATCTCGTATCCGTATCACCAAATATACCTATAACGCTAATCTGAAGTATATAAAGTACAATAGTGGTTTACTATTAATTTTCGGGGTACAAACATTAGACCGGACATACTCGGGTACATCGGAACGTATTGTTAATGCATGATTCGATCACCTTTCTACAAGGAGGGTATGAATGTAGTGTTGAATGAAGTTTGATCATATTATTAGAAGATTCGAATTTTATATAGTTATATTAGTATCCTAAGGTAGATTCCATTGGCCGTAGTATACGTGGAAATCGAATCATGGAAACGCCGGTTTAAACTGTTGGAAAGCCGCCGTAATCCGGTTTCCGGTGCCAAATTCCCTCGCTTCAACCCATCGAAGTTGATCAGGATACCTTTTCAAGATTTTATTTCATCGAACAAAAATATTTGTGTTGACTTGTAATGACATGAATAAATCATTTCTGACACGACTTTAAACCATCTATAAGTGAGGATCCCCCTGTCTCAGTCATTAGGAATGATAGATATAAATTAAGAAATTCAATTGATACTTCTGTTTAATTTATTTAAATAACAGTGCCCCCTGAATTACTTACGACATTCCCTAATGTCAGGTTGTTTCCTCTGAATCATGGACTTTGTTTCTGATGTCCATTGGGATGAACAGTTGTGTTCATTATTATTTCATTCTGTTGCATTACTTATGTAAATTTACTTAAATTTAAATGAGAGAACCGATTGTCGAGCACTTCTTTTTATCAGTACCATTCACCTTTTATCAAAACTCTCCCCCTATTCTGTTTGATAAGATCCTCCCACAGGGCCAGCGGCCTTATGAGGGCCAGACAGAATAAGACTTAAAAATAGATCGGCTCTTCCTTAAAAAATACTTAAAATAAAAGAAAGGTGTCAAATTACGGAAAATACTTGCATAGGTCTACTTATGGAATTAACGTTAATATTTAAACGTATAGACTGAACTAAAATTCACCATTCACTACATTAAACATACTACATGTATGCCGACATATTTTACAATGCTGAAATGTAGAAAAACCTGTATTAAAAATATAAAAGTTATTGCTTTACTTCATTGTGCCCAGATGGTGACTCAGAGCTGAGGTGGCCAGCTGTGGTAGTGTAAGGGTTATTGGTGTCAGGAAAACGTGGTAGGAATGTACAGGGTGGCCATGACGTTCTATTAATTTTTTGTCGGTTATAATACAAAATAAATGTGACAAATACGGGAAATCAAAAGTTTTTATTTCTCACACACACACCCAGAACAAAAATTATAATTTGTTTACTATCGTGTTTAACACTATTGAAAATCACATAACTGTACTTAAATGATGAAAATAATGTATCATATTTTCTGAAAGCTCAGGCTTTGAAGCAGTTTCTATGACGTTTGCTATTTCTCTAGAAATTTTTTGTGGAGTATTGTAAATGTAAATTTTTTTCTTTTAATTAAAACAAATAAGAATTTCTCTGCTTAAGTAGATTTAATTACTATTTTTTGGAGATTAAGACAAATTAAAAAGTTATACCTGCACATAAATGTAACGTAGAATACAATGGTAGTAATGAAGTTCAAGAAATTTTTCGAAATACTCATAGTAATTTTAAAATTTTGGCGAAATGTTCATGTTTTTATTAAATAATTAAAATAATCTTTCTTTGGCTGTTTGTGTGTGATATAAACTTTTAATTTCAGTATTTGAGCCACATTTATGTTGTATTATCACCCACAAAACATTTTAACACTAGGCCACCCTGTATCATTCTTTAGGAATATAGCCCTACGAATAGATAGTATTTTGTACTGATACCGGAGCTACTGACCGATGTCACGTTGACATGGAAATACAATTATTTGACTAGTGTACTTGTGTAAATACAATAGGTAATATAATTAATTAAGAACAGCGTTTCCTCTATTACGGTTAAAGAGGTCAAATGCAGTGGAATGTGGTGAAAGAGAAGGCGAAGTAGCGTGTTGAAACGCATTAATTTCCTGGTTACGTTGGTTCCAGTTCTCTTGTGATGATGGAAGATTACATCAAGCACATAACATTGGGAGATACTGAATCATCATTAAAATTATGTAAATGCCCACTTTCGTGTTGTCGGGTTGTTCCTTAAATAGGGATGTGTATATTATATACTAGATATATACTGTTTCTAAATTATCAAACATAACAGTTTGGCTGAGTATTACTTATTTCCTTTAGTAATCTCAGACCGAAATGCGATTTTATGTTGTAAAAGTAAATATTTTTTTCGTCATTCGGATATGATACTAATAAAGGAATCAATAAAATCCAGTTGACATTTAAACAACTATTAGTCAGTAAACGAATCCACAGGCGACATTTACCCGGAAAGGCCAGGGGTTTTTTTTTATTGACATTACATCAAAAGTCACTTCCAATATTGTTTAATATTAAGAATATACAGTAAATTAGTAGCATGCACGATAAAGGTATTTTTAATTTTAATCTATTCCTTAAACATATAAATAATTTATCTATTTTCTGTTTTACAGAACACTAGTCGTACGTTAACAAAGTCGTGCTATAATCTTCTGATTCAATATTTATAACATCAACAAGCATGTCGAGTTTTTCTATGTTTACTGGAAACTTGGATACTTGAAACGGCAATTAATATTATCTTAATTGAATGTAAAAAATAAGGATAATGTTTGATGTATTTTATTATTGTAATTACTGAGAATAACTTTATATTCTACTAACACTAAGCTGTAGGTCATGATAACACGTTATACCATGTTGCTATACTGACAAGTGCATCAGCGTGGTGTATCTGTTGCCCGTGCTCGTCAATGGGTCGGTCGTGTGCCACCGCTGAATACACCAATGGGGAAGATATCTGTAGGTCATGATAACACGTTTTATACCATGTTGCTATACTGACAAGTGCATCAGCGTGGTGTATCTGTTGCCCGTGCTCGTCAATGGGTCGGTCGTGTGCCACCGCTGAATACACCAATGGGGAAGATATCTGTAGGTCATGATAACACGTTTATACCATGTTGCTATACTGACAAGTGCATCAGCGTGGTGTATCTGTTGCCCGTGCTCGTCAATGGGTCGGTCGTGTGCCACCGCTGAATACACCAATGGGGAAGATATCTGTAGGTCATGATAACACGTTATACCATGTTGCTATACTGACAAGTGCATCAGCGTGGTGTATCTGTTGCCCGTGCTCGTCAATGGGTCGGTCGTGTGCCACCGCTGAATACACCAATGAGGAAGATGTCTGTAGGTCATGATAACACGTTATACCATGTTGCTATACTGACAAGTGCATCAGCGTGGTGTATCTGTTGCCCGTGCTCGTAAATGGGTCGGTCGTGTGCCACCGCTGAATACACCAATGAGGAAGATGTCTGTAGGTCATGATAACACGTTATATCATGTTGCTATACTGACAAGTGCATCAGCGTGGTGTATCTGTTGCCCGTGCTCGTCAATGGGTCGGTCGTGTGCCAACGCTGCATGCACTAATGACGAAGGGTTAGTCACCCCACGTTTGTTGGGGGAGTTCCCCTTCTCACGTCACCTAGCAAACCTGCCCTGACCCCTTCCACAGCGTCGAGTGTACAGTGTACATTACTCCGTCTGCCCCTCCCCCTCTTCCTCTCTCCCTGTGCACTTGTAGAATAGTCCATCTAGTTAAACGGGGAAAGTGGTAATAACCTTAACTTTAGTTTGGTATAATTCAATATTCCATACTTGAAATATAGTTTGTACTTTCCTCCTTATTCCAGATTAGAAACGAGTTGAAATTGTCATTTTATCCTGCCTTGTGGATTTTGTCTACTAGTAGGCTATACGTGTTATTTTTAAATATTTCTATATTTTTAGGACTATGAAACTTAAGATTTACATATATGGAATACACTAATATTTGGTTCCCCATTTTTGAATTGAATACTCTTTAATAATATGGATTCAACCCCTTTCCCCCTTAATTGGGGGTCACTCACATTTGGGGTTTAAAATTGTGTGTATGCTAATTTCTTTTCATACCGCACTACTTATATGTTAAAGATTTTAATATATGTGGAAAAGAAAATTTCCGTTGAGAAAGTTGTAAATATCCGAAAATAACATTTTAAGCGAAGAAACGTTTCACCGAAGATGCACTTTCATAGCCACCTTCCTAACATGCTCTTTGAGGGGTATGTAAGGTAGCATTCATGTATAGTGGTAGATAATTATTCTGTTAACAAACAGAATAGCGTTAACATTGTTTGATGACGCTAGTTTGTTATAACTAAATACGTGTAACGAGAGTCAGCAGAAAATGGGACATGTTACTCATCGTCAGCGAGGCGAAGGACGCGGCGCGGCGTCTAGAAGTCTCAAGAGCGCAATTCAGGCCTCTCCAGTCTCCACTCTCGCATATCATCACGTGCCCAAACCGTCAAGTGTCTACTTCTGCTACTTTCTAGTATTCCATTGTAATATCCGGACGTTCTTATACTTCCTCGTGTTCCGTTGTATACTTCAGTATTTATTAACCACAACTGAATTGCCATAATGTATAAAACTGAACACCTCGTGTATACAGTCTTATAAGTTTAATATGCAGTATAGTACAATGTAGTGTGTTGAGGTTCTAATGCTGTATATTATATAAGATGTTGCCACTCAAATCTTCCGTAATGCCAATTGCAACTTCTCATGAAGTTCGATATTGGCTTTTCGAAAATTAATATTTGGAAGAAACGCTTGTGTGGTACGTCCAAATTGTTTGAAAAGTTTCTTACAAATTAATTCAAAAATTGGTTTATATTAAATAACTAATTGTACTTTATTTCTAGTGTTTATGCGACATATTGTAGGGGATGATCTACCAAGAGGCGTGCGTGACACAGGCCTTTATAACGCGAAGCTCAACGCAGTCCCCTTGTGCAAGTCCTTTCGATGTAAATAGAATTTAAATACATTTAAAAGCATCATTTTATTGTTAGGTACATAATACACTATTCTTTACTTATTTGTAAATTAGAACTACCTCAAAATCGAGGGATATTTAAAGATTTGTCAAGAGTTGGACAGGAAATTAATGCCAGCTCGTAGATCATTGGTAAATATTCGTGCCCTGTGTTAAAATATCTGCAGTAGAAGACCTATTAAGAATTAAATACTGAGTTCAGGACGAACAGAACGAAAGCTTGGAAGCTTTAGAGAGATATTGAACCGCCTGCTTGGCGTGTGGTGACAGGACTGTCTTCTCACACGTGAGGCGGGTAATGGGTTGTGGCTGCCAAAAATTGCAGTTTTAACCTTATTCTGCGATCACAACCAAACAAAGGAAATATTTTGGAGTAAACAATTTTTATTAGCAATTAAATATTTTTACAAAAAATTTGAAAATTCGACTTTGTGAATAATTTAGGTGTAGTATTATTGGGTTGTATTGTTGCTAAGCTCAATAAAACAATATAATTTTTTAATATTGAAAGAAGGAAGAGCGATAAACGTGGTGTGCTGTTTCAATAATATACTTTTTTAATACATGACCTCTATTATGCAAGACACTTTTGCATATGAATTATATAATTAAACATTAATATAATTGTTTTATCACTGCAATAATTTCAGACTACTATGAGATTTGAGTAAGTGCGACATATTCCCATTTTAACCACATATTTTTATTTCGTAACATATCTAATCAAGAAGATTAAAAAACGGAACAAAAAGAAAACCTTGCCTGCGAACTTTTAAAAATATGATTTTGACAGCAATGATAAGGCGTCTTGACTTGCAGGAAGATTTTCTCGTCTCAAATACGTTATTTATGGATCAAAATATGTCAATATTTCGTTGACGTGAATACAGGAATACGTGCCACCATGTTAAAGCACTTCATATAATGCTATGTATATATATATAGCATTATATGAAGTGCTTTAACTATATATATATATATATATATATATATATATATATGTGTTTGTTTTTAATTATTTTATGTGTTTTGTTATGTTCTTTTGACCTGAAGAAGCGTAATGCGAAATATAGTTAATTAATATTAATATGTTGGCCTTTTTCTACACACACACACACATATATATATATATATATATATATATATATATATATATATATATATATATAACGCATTTTTATTGTTACCATTTGAAAAGAATAATAGTAAATAAAAATTAACTCAGAATAGCAATCATTATATTATTCTACAATTGTCCAAACTAGGGTAATGTTTACAAAGATTAACCTTTTCCAGTAATAACCTGTGCCACGTGGTCTTTCAAACCTGTTTTCCTCTCGGCCTTTTCTCATGATAATGTCGTTATCTTTATTATCTAACAAGTGCGGAAACCAGATACGCAAATATTCGAAGATGACTTTTTTATTGCTGTTTCGGTGTATGTTTATTTATGAAAAATTGCAAAATCATTCTGGAGATTAGTGTAGGTTTTTTAAAAGCATAGTAATTCAAACGATTCTCACTAACTTACGGCTTTGATCTTCGAAATAAAATTAAATCATACATTTGTGTAATTGGGGTGTTAATGTGTTTTTAAAATGTTGTTTCAGCCCAACCGAGAGTTTAAAAATTATATTCTATTTTATGGCATTTTGTAAGATACATATCGTATAATATTCATTGTCCTGTTCGTCAAGTTGGGTCGAAATTTAAGGGCGAAAGAAGTTCTAAAAAAAGATTGTTACTATTTTATGAACGTACAGAAATTGCATAATCTTGTTTTTAAACAGTTATACCTTAATACTCTCAACTTTTCTCGCTTTTTCCCCACTGAAGCGGCGGCGCGGCGTAGTTGATAGTTCGTGTCGCAATAGCAATAAACCAAGAGGTAATGTAACTGCTCAGCGTGACCGACTTGGAGGGAACTTCTATTGTTGTAACATCCAGTAAGAAAGTTTACAAGAAACTGATCTGTTCATCAGGTATCAAATAATAATTATTAGATATCGGTCATAAATGTAAATTACAAGTTTGTATGATTCATCGAAAATTTTTTAGTTTTTATATTACTGTTTTAATTGTCGGTACTGCTAAGCACCAGATGCAGTCAAGTCAACAATTACATGAAGATTTGCAGATCAAATCACTTCGATGTTGAACATTGTTTCTTTTAAACATTGTGAACCTGTTACAGACAGTTTATCTACTCAGTTTTTAGTCAGTGACGATATTAGTTTTTTTGAAGATACAACTTCTTTTCGGTTTTTAGTTGTAGCCTAATTTAAATGACCAACAATCCACTGCTATCACAAAATATAATTTTAAAATGTGCTGCCTAATTTGTACAGTCCGCTCACATTGATGATTTTCCTTTCCAAAATGTTATATTACTGAATTGTTTGTAAAGATAGTAGCTTGAAAATTTTGTGTAACCTACAATTATACCTTAAAAAGTATTTCTTTACGGTTTATGTACGACTTACTATGGTGAAGGCATGTTCTCTATGTTAAAGCTTTATTCCTGCTCTAACAATATTGTTATATCTTCACGTATGCGTATAATTTTTTTCGTTTAATTAATAACGCGTTTTTATTTAAATTGTCTTTTTATAAATACAAAACAAATCTGGATGTGTGGACATTTTTGCTCAAATAGAACTGTGGAACCTACTGAATGAAACCGGTGCACGGTACTTTACTATAAATAGTTCTTCAGAAAAAAAAATACTCGCCACTCAAAAGGCTCTAATTGGTATCAGATTCAGTGGATTATACAGCTTAACACACTTCATACCGGCAGCCTCGCCAAGCTGAGGTTAACGACGTAATCTAGTTGAGAGGTTGAGGTTATGGAGTTAATGAATCGGTTATCCTTTACCACATGTTCCCCCACTACCCCGTCTATGACTAATCCTTGTAAAGGTTGGGACACACATAACCGCACCGTGCCCGACATGTGAGTCGGCCGATTGTCGGTGCGGGCTCGGCTCGGTTACCGTGAGGCCACACATGTCCGTATGCAGTCCGAGCGCAAACAATCTCACTGTTTGTACTAGAGCATGTTTCTTTTGAATTTCAAAGTGACAGATACTTAAAAAATATTTGGAAGGATTAAGTATTGCTTGAGAAAATTGTTAATTTCATTGTTGTTATGTTTATTAATAGCTGTGGTGAATGATACATTGCAATGCTACAGTAAAGCTTTGTACAATCAGCTAGTGTGTAAAATTTGTAAATAATATCATTATCTTGGTTATATGTTTAATGTATAATGTATAATTCTTGTTCATTGTGTTTCATTGCAGTGAATTTCGGTCAAATACACTATAAACAGTGTATTTGGTGTTTTTTGGTATTAAACCCAAGAGCTATAGTGTGATGCCAGAGAGGTTTGCCATGTTGCAAGCCCGTTTATAATAATTTGTAAAACATAGTAAATATTTGTAAAATATATACTGGAGAACATACAAAAAAACAAATTTTACAAAATTATTTCTTTTATAGCTCCGAGGACAAATAATTTATTGCCAGAATTAGTCCAAAAATAGTAGAAACATAAATATATTTTCTAAAAAAATTAGAGTATGGTTGATTGGTCAAAATGATATTGAGTATATGTTTAAGATAATAAATTAGTGTATGATTAGTCTTGTCTGCTAAGTTATAATAATATTTAAAGTTAGAACATTATAAAATAATTATTTATAATATAATATTTAATGCTACATGTGTAAAGCCTAATATTTGAATTGTAAATCATGCATAAATCCTTTTTGTTTAATACAGCACAATAGTTGTACTAAATTTAAACCTTGAAACGTAATAGTACATTATTTACTACATAAGTTACAATAACTAATTTTTTATCACTTCATTCTTGCTCGATTCCGCTATTTTTATTTTTTACCCTTTTTGTATATAGTATCCCCAACACAGGAACAGCCTCTTATGGGTACCTAAATTTCCCTTATTTTGTAAAATCTATTGGCCTAATTATTAGGTTTAAGAAAAGAAAGAAAATCTAAAAAGGATGTAACCTACTTTTTATATTTTATTACTCTAAGTACATAAATTAGAAATAAAGTAAGTAGAAAACATTTTTTTTTAATTTGTTATTTACTGCTATTGTCATAGTCTTATTTATTACTAAGCACTGGCAATAATATATTATTTGTAATATTCAGTTTGTTATTATGGGGAAATAAATTATTTAGTATTATTATTATTTATTTTAACATGGGTTTTTTCTTGTTTGAAAATCCTTATTGTAAAAAAAAATATTTTTATTTTTACTTTATTGAAGTGAAAAGAATAATAAAAAAAAATGTCATAGAGACATTCTAAATATGACTCTTACAAAATACCGGAATAAATTTATCAAGTAACTTCAAAACATCAAAGAAAAATAGATTTTTGCTCAAATAATTACATGCTTGTTATGTTATTTTTTAATTAATGAAACATGTTTATAGACTTTTTAATAGTTCGAATTTAGTTGTTTAAAAATCACTTAATGTACAACATGGTTTTCAAATTTGTTGCAATAAGAAAATATGCACAATAAGAAAATATGACTAGTTTACTCTAATGTAAGAAAATGTAATAGCCTACTTTTATCAGTAAATATGATTTTGTACGCAAACACAGGATGTAGAGTTAGTAGGCCTATACTAAATAATTCAATAAAATAGAACGTGTAGACTACATAAATAGTTTTAAAAGATGAAGAACGCAACAGTAAACAACATATGATGCCGCTCGTAGACCGCAACCGTGCCCGTCAAAATTCAAACTCCACATATCGGTGACGGTGCGGGCACGGTGCGGCCACGACGGTCTGGTGTCGGTGCGGACAAGTATGGGACTTGCAGGGTTGAAAACTGCGCTGCAATTCTTTCATCGTATGATGGCCAGCATACGGCCGACTGACGTGTCGGGCGCGGTGCGGTTATGTGTGTCCCAACCCTTAAAGGTGCTCATATCAGCCTTAAGGGCAGTCCGACCTCCATAAGAACATAATGTTAACTTGGGAACCTATATCTCTGTAATGGTTATAGATAGAGTCCTGATTTTTATTTTACTTATTAAATAGCTTATAATCTAGGTCTTATCATGAGGTTTTTAAATTTGAAAAAAAAATTAAAAAAGTTATAATTTTTTTTATAATTTATTGTTTTTAACTAACTTTTTTATAAGTAAAAATGTTTACTGTGCCTCATTGACAAGAGATATTTATAAATTCCCATGAGGGGAACTAGGCAATAGTAAGTAGAATACTGTATAAAAATTTGACTGGGTAGGCCTAGTAGTTTTTGAGTTATAGGGCCCCAAAGTTAAAAAATAACAAGTTTCGGCAAATCAAGAAAAAGCAAGAAGGTAGCATATTTTGGACTCATACCTTGGTTTAATGATGGCCTGCACTGTAGGAAGGGTTGTCTGGATCCTCTGCTTCTTGATAACAGATCCTCCAGCTTCCTTTTGGCTAAAGTCCTTGATTGCCTGATTTTTTTTCAATGGTCGGTAGCCGCTTTATCTGCTTTGCGAATCCGCTGGGTGTCGAGGGACGTTTTAAAGCTAACACCGCATATTCAGTCCTGGTTCTAGCCCAATGTGCTCTAAAACTTTCATTTGGAGCTGTACCCATCATTGAATGATAGGACTGCCTCATAGACACCTAGCCTAAGAGCACCTAGTGTAACAAAGGTGCGTTTAGGGAGCCGAGCCCAAATGACATTATTCATAGACTCATTAGGATTTTGAGATTTTCCTTTGAGACATTTTCTGAGTAGTTCTAGGCTGCACAAAGATTTAAAAATAGGTTTGATTGCTTTCATTAGAACAGGGTGAGAGGTGAAAATGCTGGCTGTGGTCATATTTAGTTTTTTCTTTGGCGGCTTTGTTATACTTACACCATGTGTCTTCGGTGTCTGGGCATAAAATATGTAAAGCGTATCGTTCTGTAGATGAACATGACAGTACAACGCCCCAAACTGCTCGCCTCATGGCTTCCACGCTGTGTGTATTCCTACGGATGGCTAGTCCATAGTATATTTGGATTTGTTGGATCGCCTTCCCTGTTAGCCTACCTTTCCCAGAAAGAGAATTTTCCGTCAGAAAGCTTCAAGCCTTTATTTTTCATGATAAAGTCACCTTATTCTTGTCCCCATCCTCTTCTGGACGTGTCCTACACATTCCAACTTCTGAATGGACACATCTGGGCCATATGGTGCTTCTTCTGCCACAACTGCTGCATAGCCATTGGAGTCACCATCTCCAAGGTACTCCACATAGCGAACACCGTATTTAGTCTCGGATCTTTTGAACATTGCAGTCGCACCTTCAGCTTCCATACCTCCACTGCTTACCTACATAATTTGCCCTTGCATATTTCTAAGTGTTGGTTGCTTGTTCTCTGAGGGCAGTTACAGTATTTTGACATTGAATAAATATCTATTACTTTACCCGTATCTGCTGAAGTAATTGTGACAACGCCCATTTAGCGAGGTGTGGCCTCGCTTTTGCCAGCTTCCGTCAACCGCAACACATAAGTCATTAGAATTTCCATTTTCAATAACTGCTTTCTGTCACAGCTCTCTTCATAGAGTTTTCACATCACACTTTCTACATGGCTGGACAAAAACTGTTCATGTTGATTGAACTTGCTGGGCGGAGCGGGTAAATTCATCATGCCGCAAAGAGTTAGGGCAGCAAGTATAGCCCTTTCCTATTACACGCAAGCCGTATACTAACCTTAGGTTCAAGTCATAGTAGCATTGTGAAACTTTTGCTTGGTTGCCTCAATAGGCCTAGGCCTAATATCTGTTGCTTTGGGACAGTTGTCAAAAGCTTTTGTCATGCCACAGCTACAGGAGACGGAAATTTGTACTGCGAGCCCTGCTAATGGTTTTCGACTAAATGATAGGTTGCCATGACAAACCCTACACACTGCAACATCTTTCAAAACTGATTTCTAGCTGTTACAATGTTTACTATGTCATACTGTAAGGTATCAGTTGAATTATCATAGCAGGCTAGGTTAGGGCTCAATTTCTCATTGGATGTGGAAACAAACTTTGGGTGTTCTAGGCCTATCCTCTTCATTACCTGAAGTTACTACTGTTTTCTTGCTACGAACAACAGTCTTCTTCTTGTAACAGTTTCTTAGTTTCTTAGTTCCTACTCTCTTCTTATTACCCATTTTAATCTACATTCAATTACAATAAACTCCTTTACAAATAAAAAAACAACAGGGAAAACTTGCAAATCACAAAACACAGTATTTCAAAAACTTCACAATAACCTCCAACACATAAAATAATAACAACAGATGACATCTGTCATATTGCTGACAGTGTGTGATATCAGCTAAAACCAGACTAAAAGCAAAACAGTACCAACATAACAAAACCAATTAATATCTATTTTATAGATTGTTGTTGTTTACTATAAGGAGTGGTGGTGCTCAACGCCAAACAACAGTTGCAAGCCTTTATATATATTTTATTTATATTTTTTATATAAGGTTAATATTATAGTAATAAGGTATATTATATACCATTTTAAAGAGAAAATTCTAAAGAATATTAATAAATAAAAAAACCAAAATTCCCCAAAAAAAATTTTTTTTCATGTCAGAGACTGCCCTTAAAGATAGAAGGTTAGGCATCACACAGGATATCAGCAGTTTGAAGACTGGCATCTCCGTAATTTTGGCTACTTTGTAAAACTCTAGGATCCTAGACTACTAGCCGATGCTAAGTAAAGAATCTTGCAAAACTGTGCTTCTTCATTCATTTTTTAATCGCATTCGCCTTAATATGCGTACTTGGGTGTGTTATTGTCTCAGTGGGTAATTTGTACATTATATACCCCCCCCCCCCCTCATTAACAGTGTCCAACATGTAATTTCTGTTTGCTCAGTATTGCTGGTGACAGTAGTAAGGTAACAGTAGCCCCCAGGACACGCACCTGCGTGATATGACTCGCCACTCGCCAGTCACCTGCCCTGCGGTAATATGATGGCGGCCCACATCCACCGCAAGCCACAATTGGTGACAGCGAGGCCACGGTATCGTCTGTACGTGGCTGCTCCAGTTCGGTATTCCCACGTTTCGTCATCGTCATACTGTACAGGATTCTGTTTTCATATGTTTACCGTGTTTGGTACAATGTGGACTGTCTCCGATCACCATTCTACTTGTCTAACCTTACACTATTGTCGACATAGTCCAATTATTTAATATACTTCTTATTTCTTCTCGAAGCTTCTGAAATAATGTCTTCGCAAAACTTAGTTTTTTAAATGACTTTTTGGTTTAGAAAACAAGAGGTAATGCGTCGAGACGTTCCACTTACACTTATTATATCGATTTAAATATTAATAATAAAAACGGAAAGATTATGTATGTATCGCAAGGTCGTACGTTTACAATATAATCAGTTAACAAATAAACCATTTTCTAGTAAATGATTATAATCCTTTTAAACAGTTTAATCCGTTTGAGACAATGTTATAAAACCTTTCTCGGTGAGAGATTTAAAGCTCTTGAGATTTATATGCACAGAGTTTTATTCTGTAAATTAGCTCTTAGAGGCTTCGTCATGTCCACGACACTCGTTATATCCAAATATAATTCATATACGTTTTAGAACACTGTTTATGGTAAGTTATATTCGTTTATTTAAGTAACGGAACGGCAATTTTTTATTTTTGTGTAAGGGAGGAAGCAGTAAAATAAATTAAAAAGTGTCTTCGTGGAATAACTTTAGGTACGACAGTGGCCTGTACTAAAGTTGTATTAGTATCCTACGCTATACATACTGACTATATAGTCCGCTCTTGTGAGATTCAAAATATGTCAATGTCGGTGATGCCTTTTATGTAGTAGAAACAACCTACACCTGTCACAATCATAGCAAATAGCGTTAATTTCAGTTAAGCAATCGTGCACTATAAAATTATGCGTTCAGGTATTAAAAACGTGTTATTGTTGTCTGCAAGTATGTCTAGTATTCCGGGGAGAGTGCGGAGAATATTATACAAAGTGGTCATCTTTTAAGTTTGAGCCTTTATACAAATGTATGTAACTTTTTATTAAATCGAGATTGATGAAGGAAATAAGTTACATACAAAGTATAATTTCTCCGTCCATTCTATCCGCAACTGATGTCAAACCGTAGATCTAAAGTTCCAGTTCTGTGCACCGTGACCACAATTGCTCTTTGTTAGCTGTCCTGAGTATGCAGGTAGGATAGGCGTCATTGCTTCCTACTAGTTACATGCTATTGTGCTCGGTTCTAATTTTAGACAATAGGCGTCCTGTAACCCTCCACCAGTTGATCATTGAGATCCTAATTAGATATTCGACACAATCAGTAATGGTAGTGGTTGATTTGTATGACACGTGTTATACGGCTACGGTTAAACTTGTCACCAAATGCCATTAGTCTAGTTTATGAATGTATTTCTTGTTTTTTCTAAACATCTGGGCCTAACGAGGGACTGTAATTTTGTGTTCATGAATTGTGTTTTTACTACGTATTGGAAAGAGGAATTTTCGAAGATACACAAAGGCAGGCTTATTTAAGTTATTACATTGTTAACAACCGGATGATGACTAATTTTAATTTTAATTTCAGTTTCTTTATAACTTGTTTGAATCATTAGTTGAAAGACTTCAACCTTACGAAATGTGGAATATTTCTACCGAGTTTGTACAGCCTCTTGAAGTTTTTTACAAACCTATTATTACTGAAACGATTTCAAACTGCGTAGAATACACTTTTGGGGTTATAATACATTTCTATACATGGCTGTTAAAACAATTATTTACAGTAGACTAATTTTGTATATAAATCACAAACTAAAAAAAAACTAATAAATGAAAATGTAATTAATTCCAATAATTATTAATAACCAGTGATCTTCTGAAGACTTGCAATGGAAATGTTTTGCTCCAATTTGTGGAAATTCTTCCAGGAAACCCAGAAATTTCCGGGGAAGGTCCTGCTACTAATATACATCCATGCGTAGGCTGCACTCGTACATATCTAATAAAATACGGGACGTAAGTTATTTTAGCTACTGCAGCAGATTTTTACCAACGACCACAAGATCTTATCCTCTTGAAGAATACCGAGCGAACCTGCCTTTTTTCAGGAGATATGATAGTCGAGTCTAGTATATAGGCTGGTCGTGTACTCCACGGAGGAAGATGAAGACGAGTCTAATGCTGCTGTCGCCGCTCACCAATTGGTCACTTCCTCCTCACTCCACCACTCCGGCCTTGCTGACCTCTCCACTCCCGATTACTGGTTTCCTCCATTATAATTGCAATCGTTATTGTTTCACAGCACTGATTAGAAAATTGAATAATCATTTCATAGCTTGCAGTTCGATATTTTAAACATTGCAACGTGCTGATTCAGTCATAATAATTGCTACGTAATTATTGAGTTGAGATTAGCTGAGAATTATTAGTTCCTCTCAGCTGAGTTCCTGGACATACTGGTTTTAGGAGCAATGCACTCGCTTACGAATTAGCGATAAACGGCTCAAAGAGGCACTTTATTCCACCTGAACCGGTTTCTGGTATAAGCAAGTCAACTGCTTACCAGGCCGTTAGGAAATGGTTCACTGTCATCGGTGGCAGAGTTTCTCTGGGCAAACATTTGACAACAAACTCACTAGAGACACTAACATCCAGTTCTCGACTGGCTGATGAAGCTAAACAAAGGCCAGACAATCTCTCGATTTCTCGTATTTCGGGACACAGTAAATTCTGGAAACCACAGGACCTCTCTATTAAGAGCATAGTGTAGTACACTATGTAATCAGCCAAAGAAGACTGCTGAACACAGAATTTTACACTGTGAGAAGCTTGGGGTAGGAGAATAACCCCAATTGAAACTTCACAGGCAATGGATTAGACATTAGTTCTGGGTAGACACTCTTCGATCTCGTTGAAGGTACAGGGGTAGGCAGGCTTTACTAGCAGAAGAACTTGGGGTGCGCAATAAGCTTAGGTAGACAGACGTGCTGGGAACTGATATACCTCCTCCTTTTGAGGCCATTTTAATATATTCTAATTCAAACTTCGAAAATTACGTTCAATGTGGAGTTTTTTACCTCCACAAACATTTTAAAAAGTACGAGATTCAAGTGTAAAAATAAGTAAAAAGAAAATGGATGTATCCGTGTTAAAACAAGGCAACCATGCGTTCCTACGACCCTTCATTAATATTTGAAGACTCAGCGCGCTACGTAAACATCGTTCTTGTCCGTTGTTGCGGTCTTTTTCAGTAGCCCGTTTTAACAGCATTTCACCACGGAAAAACATTAGATTCTTGAGAATCTTAAGTTTCTACTTTTATATTGCTTTTCTATATTATTTCTACAAAGTTTCATAATTTATTACAGTTTAAAAAATCTTGTTTTAATAGTTTAATAACATTAAAAAATCCGAAATCATGATTTGAGATTAATTTTAAATGCTTGGCATATCTTAAAACAAAGCATTATACATTGTTATTAGTTTATTATACTATATATACAATGAATATGTGTACAATATATACTGTAGTAGCAAACACAGGACCAACTCTGCTGGTTGGCTTTTTTTTCCACGTTTTCGACTTTGTAAAGTTTGTTACATCCTAAAATATTGGTGGGTCAAATTTATTGAAAGTGTCATACAGAGAGGTTCAAGCTCAAATTGTTATTTCAGTCCTAGATTTATTTGTATACATAAATATCCACAAGAATCTAAAGTTGCTCTATTAAATACAGCCCTAAAATATTTATTTACAAGGAAATTGAGTGTTTTTTTTAGGAAATCTGGTATTACAACGAGGGCCATTTGTTATTTAAATTAGTGCCAGCAATTGGGAAATGTCTTGAATAGCGGTGCAACTGGATATTTACACAGTGTAACACCGTGTTCATTGGATAATCACACTAATGTTTCAGTGAGTTGCTTTCGTCACAGGTAAAACATCTATGACGTGCATATTGCGGCAGAGACGTAACTCGGTGTGCGGTAAGGTGGGTTACTTTAGTTAATAACTGCCTTAACATTGGTTAAACGTATTCCCCAGTTCACTGCTCAACATTTAGAGTTAGCGTGTTACTCTATAAATACAAGTATCGATAATATTACACCATAAAGTATGCAATCTCAGAATTGTACGAGTGGTTTTTTAAAATTAATATAATTAATTAACTTATGCAATAGCGGAAACACGGACTAAAGATAAATCAAGGCGATTAATTATGCTGCCCTATAGGTGAGAATGGTGTAGGTATTGAAAAGAATCCAACGCAATTATTAGTTGCGTGATTTTCTGACCTGGTGATTATTATATTATCTATGATAATACAAGGAAAGGAGCTACTTTTAAATAATGGGTGCTTGTCATACCGAAGTGTTCTAGTATTTATTATTGGCTCTCTTGTCCCGTATATTTTTTTTAATTGTGCCCTTTATATTGCTTTACTTACCAGCGGTTGAAACTTTCTTTACAATTAAATACTTACTTTGAAATACTTGATTGTACTTGATTACTCGTCGTTGATTGCACTTAACAAAGGAGTTTACTTATGAAGGATCAGTCATTTGACACTTCTTTTAGATGAATTATAATTTTAAATGCTTTAAAATTAATATGTTGCCTTTTATTTTCTTCCTTATAACAATCAGTAAAATATTGTTGCTTGCGAATTGTCGCCTGTTAAACCAAAGTTAAAAGACGACGACGCAACACCCGTTTTGGTGGACGGTATTTAATTTTGAGGGAGAGTTTCAATATGGTGTTTTAAGTATTAGTTCTATAAAAAAAATGATACACTTATTATTCCCAGATACTTTTTGAAGTTTGCGAGTTTGGAAACTCCGCAGTTGTTGCAATGACCAATAAGTTGCTTGCTAGGGACGACTGAGCAGACTTTCACATGTGACTCATCGTGTGACGACATAAACCACCATTCATTGCATTGGTTCTTATTAATTGGCTATTCCTTTGTGCACATGTGCGTTTTCTGCATATTCTTAAATACTAGTGAAACAGGATTTTAAATCGAATTCAAAACATAGAATAGAGTATGATTTCACAGTATACGTTTATTATATACACTTTTTACATAACTATAAATAAAATGGATATAATACACAGCTTCTCATAATAATCCATTTCGTCATATAAATTTCATAAACTCCGTCTCTTACCCTTCATCCAGTAGAGGGAATAAAATTAATCATTTCCAGAGAAGATTGCCATTAATTTGGTCGGTTAGGTCTAAACAATATTTATGTAGGCATGGTAATAAAATATTTTTTTAAACTGTTATATACATAATCGTTTTTGTGATTGAACTTTAAAATATTACTACTTTGATGGGGTAAATAGCCTGGCTCATAAATGTAGATTGTTTCGCCTATCCCATTGTTTCGTCCTCACTTGAAAATGTTGTAATTTACTATACTACAAGTACGAGTAAAAAAATACATTTTAATTTGTAACGTTAAATTTATACGTTATATTGGTTTGTTTTCTTTATATTTATAATGTATTTCTTAAATATTTCTTATATTAAACATCCTTTCTAGTTAATTGTAAACAAATACATATATTTAAACCAGTGTTGTGTATATTGAAGGCAGTAATACAATTATTGTTATACCAGACCAGACATGTTTCTGTGCCAAAAGACAATAGCAAGTTTAGTCGGGACAATGATGCAAGTTTAAAGATGTGGTCTGAAGTAGAAGATTGCTTTGTTCTGGAAGGCTAAACAAACGGTAGTAGGTGGAAGTTGTGTTTGTGTTGATTGTTCTGTGCTGTCCACTTCGCGTTGTGAAGTACTCACATAACATCCAACTGTACTTCAGCGCCTAAGTCGGAAATAGGCGTTTGGAACATCAGTGATCTCTGGTCTGATGTAGAACATACAACATGTACATATGAGATCAATCTGAGAAGAAATATAGTAATAATATAAATTAGGTTTTTAATAAAGTGTGTTGTATGTGATCAATAATTCTTTTTTGTAACGTCGATACTACAGATATGTAAAAACAAATTAGATGTTACTATCGCCACCAAGTCTGCAAATTTCTTAATATTCTTCTACGAGAACGTTCCATTGTTTTGAATGGACATCGCTTACCCAAAAGGCGCCTTACGCTTCATGTAATGGCTCCCCATACTTATAAGAAAATGTTAAACTTTACATGGTATTAATATTATCATCAAGCCATTTTTTCCTATAGTTTAAAGATATCTTATTTGAGGTTTCTTGTACTCTTAGGGGACGAATCTTGTAATCCAGCGGAAATGCTTCCTTATAAAATAGAGATTTTATCGTCAGTAATTGATTGGCGTGATCTTACATTCCAAGGAAACAATTTGTTATTGTTAGAAAACTATTCGCCTTAAATATAGTACTTATTAATTCTGTAATGAAATTAATTAGACTATTGGAATTATATGGGTGATCATGTTGATATCGAAAAACTCGTGGAATAAATAAATTTGCAAACGAACACAGATATTGCAGAGAGATGCTATGTATGGCAAATTAAATCAAATCAAATCAAATCAAATCTTTTATTGCTCGTCACAATTACACATTGTATGGCAAACGTCAGAATTAATTATAAAATTTAAAACTCGCATACCACATTACCACCACGTCAAACTTACATAATGTTTCATGCATTCCAGTCTCATTCATCCATCGCCAATCTCAACCCACTTTCAGCGCTGGAGTCAGTCATCGAATTGGGCGGTCTCCCAGTTAAACGCCAGAAACTCGTCAACGCTGTAGAATGCATTTGACACCAGGAAGCGCTTAAGACGAGCTTTTGACGCCTTGGGCGTTTGGGCGTTTGTAATAAAATTTGGCAAACTGTTGATGAAATGAACACCTGCCTGCGAAGGTAAGTGCTCATAAAACCACCGTTCTATGTCTTCCAGTTACGGTAGTTATCTCTGCCTCTAGTCTCATACCCGTGTATGTCCACGTCCCCCTGGTTAGGGCACATTTAGACAAACAGAACCAAGATGTTTCTAAAATGTAGAGACTGGGCAAAGTCAACAGTTGCAAAGTTTGAATGCTGTCCTGCACGACTCTCTGAAATTCAACTTTGCGATGATACGAATAGCTTTTTTTTGCAATTTGAACACCCTCAGGAAATTATTGCCTGTACAGGCCCCCCCACAACACCACTCCATAGGAAAGGTGAGAGTGAATTAGCCCATAATATGCCGCAATCAATACCTGACTGGGGCAGTACCGGGCCAAGGACCTCAAAACATTATTCCTGAGGACAGTTTGGGCGCACACTTGGTCAATGTGATTATTCCATGTCAACCCTCGGTCGAGGAGTATTCCAAGGAATTTTGAGGAGTAGACTTCTTCCAATAAGGAATCTGCCAACATGACGGCTGACCCACATTGGGAGTCCGTTGGACGCAGTGTGAAATTCAACACGTTGGATTTCGAAGAATTCGTTTGAAGGTTGAGGTTATTGAAATATTGCACACAATTGTTGATATCTACAAAGGATTGTAGCTCCAAACCTTCTTGTGTGTTATCTCTGAAACAGAGAGTCGTGTCATCAGCATACTGCAAAATTTTACCATGCAGCAGCGATGAATGTACGTCGTTGACGTATATCAGGAAAAGGATTGGACTGAGTATAGAGCCCTGAGGGACTCCATAACTCAGTTGAATTGGTTTAGAAAATTGGTTTGAGATCTGAACCACTTGACTTCTCTGACTTAAAAAATGATTTAAGCCATAAGAGCGGCACACCTCGGATGCCATGAGAATGTAATGTGTCAAGCAGTATTTCATGGTCAACGCAGTCGAATGCTTTTAGAAAGGTCCAGGAAACACACTTAATGTGTGATCCTGACGTTCTAGACCCTCTACAACCATATCAACCAGGACTCACCACTGCGTCTATCGTCGATTTATTTTTCCTGAATCCAAATTGGTGTTCAGAAAGCTGGTTGTTTTTGTTTAAGAAATAAAGCATTCTCGTTAGAAAGAGTTTTTCAAATATTTTGCTCAGTACAGGCAAAATTGAGACTGGCCGATAGTTATTTAATGAACAGGGGTTTTCTTTCTTGAAAATTGGATGCACTTTTGCAATTTTTAGGAGAGAGGGAAAAACTCCTGAGTTTAAAAGACAAATTGACCAATTGAGTCAGTGGTTTTCACGATATGCTTAGAGCATTGTTTTATTAAACCACATGGATCTCGATTCTAGATCATTCGATCTTTTAGCTGGGAATTGTTGAATGATTTTATCGAGCTCTTCCTCAACTACAGGAGTCAGAGCCATTGAGGCTGTTGGACTCTGTCTACGCGTGGGATTCCCCTGTGGCAGCGATGGACGAGGGCCCCGTCCACAAGCAACAGACGCAAAAAATCCGTTAAAACTCGTCGGCAACCCTAGAGGCAATCGCTCACAAGGGTGTCCCCAATTTTGACTGTGATTTGCTTGGATTCTTGATGTTTATTGTTAATGATGCCCCATACAGTTTTAGAAACGTTTTTTTGAAGAAGTAATTGATTTTGAGACATCATACGATTTTGCAGCTTGGATCACCTTCCTGTAAAATTTTTTTATAATTTCGAAAAAAGATTTTGAACTGTTCATTGGCTGTTTTTCTGTTTATTTCGGAGAAAAACTTGAGTTTTTCTCTCGACACCAGAATGCCTTTAGTGACCCAAGTATTATTTACCTTCTTTGGACGAGGTTTGATCGTTTTTGTAGGGCAGCAGGTATTGAGATGGAAGTTCAAACATTCATTGAAAATTTGAAACTGCTGCTCTACTGGGTGTGAAAGAAATTTAGAAAATTCCACTTTTCTTTTGAAAGGGAAGCGTTGAGGAGAGCAATATTTTCTGGCCTCGTGTCTCTTATTGTTTTGGGTAATTCTTGGTTCTCTCTCGATTTGTTTTTCCACTAATGATAGCCTCTTGGCCATAGTGGTCTGAGATAGCTGTGTTGACCACCGATACTGTGACATTTTCAATGTTTGTGATGATGTTATCAATAGCCGACTGTGTTGTAGCCGTCACTCTCGTTGGAGTTTTGACCAGCAGTTCAAGGCCGAATGACCTCAAGCAGATCGACTAGTCGCTTGGTGGATGGATGGTTGCTGTCCATCGCATCCACGTTGAGATCGCCCATCAAGACGTAATTGCATTGATGGTTAGTCAGGTCAGTGAGTAACACTTCGAATTTTGAAAAAAACTGATCTTCATTTCCACTGGGAGACCTGTAAATCCCTATCACAATTAATGTTGACCTGTTAGTTTGTACTTTGATCCCAACTGCTTCGAAATCTTTCGCGGTCGTTTCTTTGATCGTAAATTTTGTAAAAAAACTAAATTTTTGTCTCAGAAAAATTGCTAACACACCACCTCCTTTTGGAGGTCTGGCGACAGTACGCTCTGCCAAGTTGTAATTTGGAATTTTGCATAGTTCAAGGTTTTCGTTGTTAAAAAACCGTTCTCGGTTACAACGAGTATACTGATTTCAGCTCCTCACACATCAGCTGAATTTCATCCAATTTGTTGGTTGCGTACTGGCGTTTTGGTGGAGTAGTCTTAGGGAACCTTGAACATGTAATTTTTGATTTGTCTGATTTTGCCGATTTTGGTCGGTCAATTTAGTCCTTTGCTGTAAAGTGGGTCCCCTAAAAAAACTGAATTTCTTTTAGGTTTGTAGAGCCTCCTTTGATCTGCAGAATGTCGTTGGACTGGGGGAGCGTCTCACGGCGTCCGCGTAGGAGGAACATCCTGGATGCTAGCTGGGCCGTTGAGGGGTGGTTCGCCGACTCTTCTCGGGCAGCAGCGGGCGTTGGCATGCTGGAAGTGGAAGCAGGCGCTGCGCGAGGATTCCTCCAAAGTCGCGGCTGCGCCTTCATTTTTGATTCTTGAGTGGCTGGACTCATCGCCGCCACGATCATCCCAGCACAGTAACCGCTTGCCCCGCCAGGAGAGATGTTGGCCGTGTCTCGTGAAATACCTACGGCTGATGTCGTCGAAGTTTAACACTCTAATATTGTGTCTAACAGCCAGTTCCTCAATGTAGGCATTCACGAGAACGGTCTGATAGTGGACAGGGTGGGTCGGGTCCAGATCGTGGCGATGCGGCAGTGTGGTGAGGATGATCTCGGTGCTGGAAGATCCAGCAGCGATGTACCCCTCCAGATGGCGGTAAATATTTCGCTGCCCGCCAACCGCCAGGTCGTTAGTGCCGGCGATCAGCACCTCGCAGCAGGGCCGGGGCTCAGTTGCCGTTCGAGCTGGTCTCACAATATCCAGAAACCCGGCCGCCGGGTACACAGACGTCGCTCACCGCGGTTGCAGGGCCGAGCTGTTTCCTCACGAGTCCAGCGATGTGGCGAGCGTGGCTATCCCCTCGAACAGTTATGGACTTAAACTGTACGTTGCGTGTAGGGATTTTTTGGAGCTTGCCATGATTTTTTTGAACGTTTTTTGAAAGCTAGTTGGATAATTTTTGATTTTTTTCCATTTTAGAAAAAAGATTCACTTTTTTGTTGAGTTTCATTTTTGTTTGGGGGGCAAATAAATTTATTTTGAACCGGTGCCGGGTATTTGGGCTTCCTCTTCTTCACTTCTGTCCTACCTGTAGTTCTCTTTGAGATCAGCGCACTCGCAAGTTTTCAGCTGCTGCTGCTTGAGACTCTGGTTTCTCCGCCTCCAAGACCTCTACTGTTGTCCTCAATCTGTCGAGAAGGTCAGTCCGCTCACACGTGGCAGCGGTTGGCTGTTCCGGCAGGTCGCACTGCACTCCGAACTCCACAGAAACGGGTGGGCTGAGGAGCAGCTCGCACTGCACTCCGCGGTCCTCCGAAGTCAAGGGAGCATGAGTCGTCTGGTCGTCGCGGACGAGGTGTCGACAGGGAAAATCTGGTCCGTGAACTGCAGTAGGCGGGTTGTCGGATTCAATAGTATGATCTAGGAGACCCTGGAACTCTTTGTTAAGGCGTTCTATCTCCTTGTTTAGTCTTGCGATCTCTGCTGCTGCATCCTCAGGTGTTGTTTCAGGGGTCGGTTTCGGGTTCCGTAGAGACAGACGCAGGTGGAAAGGCGGTGGTGAGTGAGGTGGCGGGGGTCCGGGCCGGGCGTGGAGCAGGCGGGCGCGGGCGTCGTCCGTGTGTCGGGGACGCGGTGGACGCAATACGGGGCTTAAGTAAAGGCGAAGAGAGGGTTCGCATAGTGGACTGGATGATCCCCACTGTGCTTTTCGTTACAAACCGTCACTCTCGTTATGTTCTCATCAGTTCTAATTGATGCTCCGCAACTTTTCCCTAGACACCGCCATGATATTTTCGCCGTTTTTTAGAGGTCCGTTGTTTGCCTAAATTTGAAATTGTTGTATACAATACAAGGTCTACCAGTTTTGGTTTTTTCGATTAAGAAAGACATTGTTGAAATGAATAAATAAATAAATTAGGTAACAAATAAATAAGTTAATAATAAATACGTTAATAAATAAATTATTCAATAAAATAATGTAGTCAACAGATAAATTTGTCAATAACTAAATTATTAAAATAAATAAGTCAACAATAATAATAATAACAACAACAACAACAACAACAACAGTTTTAAAAATATTAAAAATAATAAAAGTCAACAGCAAACAATAAAATCTGAACAATAAATAACAAGGTCTCTGTGGTTGCTTCAAGCAAAAAAGATATGTCAGAAGCCGGTAATCGAACTGATGTCCTCGAGCGTAACTGACGAGTACGCAACCGATTCTGCCACCCGAGAGGTTATGATTGTGCAACTGTTATTACTTGTCTTTATATTGCGCGCTCCAAAGTCACGTGAAACAGCATGTCCTTCTACACTTGTAAATTGCCAGTCTAACCTTGTTAGTTTGATGGTTAGCTTTTAAGACTATTTACTACTCACAAATGTAATGCTGTCCGATTCGTCTTGATCCAGGTTTAGGACATTAAATAATACCTTGAATTTGTCAAAACCTTTCGTTATGTCTTTAAAACTAAAAATAAATCAATTTAATTGCGGAGCGTCGTGATGTACGTGTTCGCAAGATAGGACCAGGGCCTACCAACCTGATGCGTAAATGACACTAATGCGTAGTTCTATGAAAGTGGGAATAAAACACCGGTTTCTTATGTTTGTCAATCCTTTATTTTATGTGGTAAGCTGCAGGGTTAACTTGATTATAATTCACAATAAATGAAACTTTTATTATAGTTCCCCCTGTTATTATAGTAAAAAATGTATAGAACTTACAATAATTCAAAAGTTTCCTTAATAAAGCCATTGCAATGTTTTTTTATATATAACGTACTACATGAAATACTAAAAACTTGGTAATAAAGTAATTTACATGAGTTAACGTTATTTCTGTCGATCCTTAGTACTCAGTATTCCGTTAATGCTGGATTGCGGTCAAGTCGCAATTGTGTGTGTGTGTGTGTGTGTGTGTGTGTGTGTGTGTGTGTGTGTGTGTGTGTGTGTGTGTGTGCGTGCGTGCGTGCGTGCGTGCGTGCGTGCGTGCGTGCGTGCGTGCGTGAGTGTGTGCGTGTGCGTGCGTGAGCGTGTGCGTGTGCGTGCGTGCGTGCGTGAGCGTGTGCGTGCGCGGCGTGTGCGTGTGCGTGTGCGTGTGCGAGTGCGTGCGTGTGCGCGTGAGCGTGTGCGTGTGCGAGTGAGCGAGTGAGCGCGTGAGCGCGTGAGTGCGTGAGCGAGTGAGTGAGCGTGAGTGCGTGCGTGAGTGCGTGGGTGCGTGAGTGGGTGCGTGAGTGAGTGGGTGCGTGAGTGAGTGGGTGCGTGAGTGAGTGGGTGCGTGAGTGAGTGGGTGCGTGAGTGAGTGGGTGCGTGAGTGAGTGGGTGCGTGAGTGAGTGGGTGCGTGAGTGAGTGGGTGCGTGAGTGAGTGGGTGCGTGAGTGAGTGGGTGCGTGAGTGAGTGGGTGCGTGAGTGAGTGGGTGGGTGCGTGAGTGAGTGGGTGCGTGAGTGAGTGGGTGCGTGAGTGAGTGGGTGCGTGAGTGAGTGGGTGCGTGAGTGAGTGGGTGCGTGAGTGAGTGGGTGCGTGAGTGAGTGCGTGGCGTGCGTGTGTGTGTGTGTTCAAGTTCAAGTTCAAACTCGTTTATTCAGAAAAAGACATGTTACATTTATATACTACCCCAAGGCACCTTGCAAGGCGCGCGTGCGGGAATGCAGCTTACAAGTCAAAAATATTTAGTCTCTATGTTGGCAAACCAATCACAATGCGAACTAATTTGTAATAAATAGATGCTACTCATAAGTCACAGATAGACTAGATATTAACAAATATAACAATAAATATGAGTGACAAAAGTAAACAACAATATTGAGTACATTTGTGTACATGAGTGTAAATTAAAAACAGCCAATAAATAAATAAATAACAATAATAAATAATTAACAATAACAAATTAATAACAACAACAATAACAATAATAAATACAACATAGAAATCATTAACAGGCATAATACAACATAAGGTGTGATAAGCATGCAAGAAATAAATAAAGTATTTTAATAAATATAACAAATAGAAATAAATTATCAAGGACCAAGGTTTAATACAAACTGCACGGCTTTCATTTTAAATTTGGGTTTAGAGTCAAGAAATACACTATTACCATATACTGTAATAAACCTGTTAAATAAAGTTAACCCTGCATAACAAAACTGGTGTCTACATTTTTCTTTTGCATAATTTGGCACATATAGGAGATCATATTGAGCAGTTCTCGTTAATCGAGATGTCTGTCTTTTTGGATACTCATCTAAATACTTGTAAATATACATTAATACACATAATTTATACAACTGAAAAAAAATTAAGAATATTATTATCGTTAAAAAAACTGCTTACTCTACCCATACGCCCAATGCCAAAAACTGTTCTCAATGCATTTCTTTGACACATAATTATAGGATTCAGTATGGTATTATACGTGCCACCATAATGTATGACACCATATCTTATCATGCTTTCAAACCAGGAGACATACAAATACTTTAAAAATTGGCTATTCAAAAATCCTCTCATGTGGTACAAAGAATGATTAATCTGTCTTAACTTTTTCCCCAAGAACTGTATATGGTCACCCCATTTGAGATGGCTATCTATGTACAACCCTAAGTATTTAATTGAACTAACTATTTCCACACTTGGACATTTACACACATACATACACTGATGACTATGGCAAAACATTTTAAACATATCTTCTAACTCGCATTTAGGCTTATCGTTATCAAAAAATAGTACACATTTGGTTTTAGAAGCATTTATCAATAATTTATTAGTAATTAACCATTCAGATACTTTCACTAAGTCTTTATCAATTTTCAATTTAAGTTTATTTCTGCTGCTAGCTGAACAAACTAATGCTGTGTCATCAGCATATGCAAATATGGAAGAGTTGAGGTCGATATCCAATAAGTCGTTAATATAGATAAGAAACATGAGTGGACCAAGTACTCCCCCCTGAGCAGTTCCATAACATAGGTTTAAGGCGTCACTCTTGATGTTATTTATTCTAACTACCTGCTGACGGGATTTTGAAAAAGATGTTAACCAAGCCAATGCAGAGCCTCCAATCCCATACCTTCTGAACTTATGTACTAAGATATCTATATCCAAAACATCAAAAGCCTTTTTTAAGTCTAAATAAATAGCCAGAGTAAATTTGTGAGAGTCAACTGCATCTGTAATACAAGTTACATGTTTCTCTAAGGCTAAATCTGTTCCCTTATTAGGTAAAAAACCATATTGATTACTAGAAAAAAAATTATACTGCTGAAAGTGGTCCAGTAACTTTTCTTTAATTAATGTTTCAAAAATCTTAGCTATAGTATTTATAAGAGAGATCGGGCGGTATGAAGACATTTCTGTGGTGTCCCCTGCCTTAAATATAGGTACCACCATAGCTACTTTAAACTCGTCAGGAAATATACCTTGCTCTAGAGACTTACTATAAATACTATAAAATAATGGTACAAAAAAGATCTATGTTATTCTTAACTAGTACAATGCTTATGCCATCTATGCCAGTGCTGTTCTTATTTTTCATTTTACTTATTACTCTGTAAATATCAATAACATTAATCCTAAATGAGTCTAATAAGACATCAGCCTCAACATGTATTTGAGGAAAAATATCAAATCCGAATGCCTCCTCCTTAAGGGATGGCACTACCTTTGTAAAATAATTATTAAAGGCATTGGCTACAATGGTTTCATTTCCCGCCACCGCAAGCAAACGATCACCTATCTTTATGGTTGCTAGTGATTTTCTTTTTTTGTTTAAGATTTTCTTAACTACACCCCAGTATTTCCTAGAATCACCATTACAATCACCTAACAACCTAGAATAATAATTTAATTTTTCATATTTAATACATCTATTTACGAATTTAGCCGTGTTATCATATTCTTTCTTTAAAGTTACATTGGATCTATCCCTACTATATCTTTTAAACAAACTATTCTTCCAGTTTACCAGATCTATCAATTTCTCTGATATCCACTCCTTTCTTTTTTTATTTCTACAATTTAATTTCTTTAATGTACATGAAGCTTCGTAACATAAATTATACACACTATAAAAAGCCTTAACCATACTATTTACATTATTACCGTTCAACACTCCGCTCCAGTCTGCCAAGGCTAGCTGCCTTTGCATCTTTCTGTAATCGAGACTTTTTACAAAACCTGAACTAGTAAAATTGGTGTTGTAACCTGAAATACCCAGCTTTAATGCATAGTGATCAGTTATATCAAGTTCCATTACATTACATTTAAAATCAAGTTGTTTTGAGTTTCTTACAAGAACATGGTCAATACAAGACGAGTATTTATCAACAACTCTGGTGGGACTATTAACTAGGCTTTCAAAACCATGTGCAGAGATCAAATTTAAATAATTTGTACCAGAACCATGTAATTTATCTCTCAAAATGCATATGTTCAAATCACCAATAATAACTGTGGGATCATTAGAGTACTTCAAAATATTTACAAAATCATCCTCAAATTGATTATATGTAAATTTACACTGTCTATATATACCATACAGGGACAGTCTAGTGACGACGTTGTTAAGTCTGACATCAATCAGGACGTTGACCACCTCGGCTGTGGGCATCAAGATAAGGCGGTGTTCACAGCGCAGTGCAGAGTCCACGTACACGGCGACCTCCACCGGCCTGGTTGTCTGGCCTGTCCTGCAGAAACATATCGTAGCCTGTCATCTGGTATTTCGCCTCCTCGCCACTCTTTATCCACACTTCAGTCAAAACAATTATAGTTATTTTTTCCGAAAGAGTGGACAAATACAAAATGAGTTCATCAAAGTGTTTCCTCAGGCTTCTTATATTTAGGCAAAATATAATCAAGTCGTCCTTTTTAGTTACACTAGGCATATACGTTGAACTTATACACATTAAAGTTTATTTTTAATTCAATTAGTTGCACCTAAATCTCCACCATGGATGTCAATGCCAAGTTTTCTAATATCTTCAACACTCGATATACGTATTTTTTCTTCATTATCGTCCTTTCTGATAAAGATTTTACCCTCCCAGGTCCACACATACTTAAATCCTTTTTGTTTCAGCGTTTTAGTATGGAAGAGGAGATGTTTAGTATATGGAGTGAGATGTTCGTTAATATAAACATTGGATACCGGCACGTTACTGCAAAAATTCGTTGAGACCAGTTTCGTTTTTTTTGCTTTTCTTTAAAATTGCATCACGTTTTTTTCTGTCAGAGAATTGTACAATTATTGGTCGTGGTCCTTTGGGTTTCTTAGTTGGGA
>NW_025786944.1:0-14063 GCF_021130785.1 Homalodisca vitripennis
CGAATAGAGTGAATGTTAGAAATTAAAAACAGACGATCAGCATACCTGATTTAATGTACCTGAATTCGTTTTATATACATGAAGAATGAAAAGTGAAATAACAAACTTTGAAAAACAATTTTTGAAAGCAAAACTAACTTTTAGGCTCTATAAAAAGAAACATTAGGTGTCTTCGAATCTGTACGTATTAATATCCTACTGATAATCAAAGTATACTGTCAAGAAAGTACACACGAGCGCGGCACTGGCATAGACGAAATTTTGCAAGGTTTTACATCAAAGTTTTGTTAGAATTAGTTACTGAAGAACACTTAGTTACCGATAATTAACGCCTTTCAGTGAGTTGGATAGTTTATTTATCTGTAAGTTTTAGCCCTAAACCTAGTCGCAAAATAGCAAGGTTAGACTTGCAATACAACTGTGCAACTCCATTTTTGACACAACCACAGAGCGACGACCGTATGAACAAGAAGTAAACTACCACATCTTGTCTACCTGCGTGGCAGCAACAGTAGGGTCGCGGCACAGCATCTCAGTACACATTGGTTTCGATTCCCACCGACAGAAGCACCTTTTTGCTGTAGAGAAACTGTTTTTTATTGTTAATCTAATAAGTTTTATTTCTTATAAATTTATTACTTAGATTCTTTTAATAATCGTGACTTTTTATTTTTCATTAATTTATTATTGACAAAAATATACAATTTACAATAGAAAAAACAAAAACCGGGAAACCCTGTATTCTTTTTAAAAATTTTAAATGCAGGACAACATAGAATTTAAAAAAATGGAGACATATCTTGGCGATGTCTCGGAAAAAATTTGCAGCGCATCGATTAAAACTGATCCAAATATAACGGCACTGACTGTTTGCAATAAAAAACACAGCGGCGAACACCCAGTCACCATGCGTTTCGCTTTTGTCACCGCTGTCCAGGACTCGGTATGCGACCGACGCTGCTTTACCTACTCCGCCTGCATCTGACTCGCCGCCTGCCTGCTCGCACGTCTGGCCCGGACCCTGCGCTGAGCCGCCACTCCATCCAGATCCTCCACATCGATCAGTTCACCGGCGGGCGAGACTACTGCGTTCCACGCGTCATACGGGAGAGAAACCGACACCCTGTCGCTGCAACAAAAACCTGACCTGCTCGCTACTACAAACTCACTCGATTTGCCTACGCCTGTCGCCTCGTCGGGAGCCTCTGATGCTGACGAACTTGCGTCAAAAAAACTGCAGATTAAGAGGAGCAGATAAGGCAGCTCAATGTCGATCTGATGAGGGTTGTCGATCATTCCATTGAATTGGACACAAGGCTTCTTCGGTATACAAATGACATTTTTGTTGCGAGATCTTTGCTGTCCGGAGTATCAGCGGGAGCTTCTGTAAGAGACTGCCGCTGTCAGTGCGAGCCACCGGTGACCACCTGCTGTCAGGTCTCACAGTGCTCCGAGACTCGCGACCCTCGTCACCAATCCGAGGACAACTATTCAGGTACTCGAGGCAGAGATTGAATGTCTACGGGCCGAGAGGGAGGTCCAGGGGTGTTCCTGTGGCTACTCTCAGGCGACGGGTGATTGGATTGTCTGTTGAAATAAAAAATATGTTCCCATTACGACCAGCAATAGATTTGAACCTCTCGAAAATACAAACGAAAAACCACCCATTCTCAAAACCATCCGCAACCACTAATGCAGCACAACAAAAATATCCCCGGAACAATAACCTGCAACAATAGTAAACCATCCGGCCAACACCCTCCTCCAAAGTCTTCTCCTGGTAGAAGGCCAAAATTGAAAGGCAAAATTAAAAGAGAGTTGCTTTCCTTCAGGAATGTTTGTGATTGAGAGTGACAGTAATACCCGTTTCCTGGCCCGCATTGTGCAGCGCCGCGTCTCATCGGCTGCCAAAGTGACTGGCATATGTAAGCCTAGGGCCAAACTCCTGAATATAACGTCCAGCAGCCCCTCGCCTGCCTCTAGCTGCTTCATGCTGCTCGCCAGAACCAACGACATCGCTGCCGGTGAGTCACACAACATCTATAATCGCCTGGAAGAAAAAGTCACCGTTCGACTGAGTTCGGCCGATGTCATATTGGCAATGATCCCTTATCTTCAGGATCTGTTCGTTAGCCATCCTGAGAAACAACGGACCATTCTCGCCAATTACTACATAGAGGAGCTATGCGTGAGACACTCAAACCTCAAGCTCCCTCGATATCAATGATATCGGAAGAAACTGGTTCACAACGATGGCATGCATCTGCAATTGCCAGGTAAAGAGCTGCTGGTCGAAATGATAGTGGAGGGCTTGGTTGCTGCTGTCGGACCGCCTGCTGCGCCTGAGTTGTCCTCTAACACTGCCTAGTGCCCCCTGCCTCACCTGCTGCTGCTGATACCTGTGAGTCGCTCGCCAGTCCTGCTCAGAACCGTCTCATGCAGCATGACACTTCATCAAAGCTACTTCGCCTGTAAAACCTGACGAAAACAATATTACGCTTTCCTGTCAAAAAAAAACGAAGAGCCTATGAACGAATGTAAAACGAGAGAGGGGTATCAGATCCCGTTATTTTATTCAGAACACGTTTTCAGAAACCACTCAAAATGTTCATAAAATTTCGAAATTCAAAATTATTCGCCTAAATGCTCAATCCGCTCCCAATAAGTTAGAAGAGTTGGACCTCATGTGCGATGACCGAAAACCTGATATTATTGTAATATCGGAACACTGTTTTACAACCGATCAGCATTTTAAAAAATTCAAAATTATGAATTGGCACATATTTTCCTTCGTTCCAATTTTAAGGGAGGTGGTGTGGCAATCTTTGTAAAAATACCCTTGAAATTTGGAAAAAAAAATTAAGTAATTCATACTCTAGAATTTTATTTTGAGGCTGCTGGTATTAATATAAATTTAAATTCATCCGAAAAAGTTAATATTGTAGAAATATACCGTCCAAACAACAACCGAAGTTTTATTTCATCCTTTTATGGAAAACCAGAGAGAGCCTGCTAACCAATTTTTGTTTTTTTAAACAATCAACTATTTCTCTTAATTGGCGATTTAATTATAAAACGCACTAGACCACCCCCGACCCCCACACTCGGCGGCTGCGTGATATTCTTCAATCTTTTGGTCTAAATTGGTCAGTGAAACTCTCCTACACGAGTATGTGCCACGACGAGTAACAACCATCGACAACGTTATCACCAACATCCCGAAAGTTGACGTTGTCGTGTTCAATCCTGCCATCTCTGATCACTTCGCTCAGGAGATTTGATTAATGGACTTGATCCGGTGACTAGGCTTGCAGAAAATACTGTCTAAAGAGCTCTAAACCCTCAAAATATTAACGAGTTAATTTATCACACTTAAGCAAAAAGTTGGAATTTTTTAAATAACATTCAGTGTCCAAAATAAAAGTTTACACTGCTTTTAATGAACACTTTCTCTATTATTTAAATATTTCCATGTTCTTACAGAACATTTGAAGTACGCAGTAAGCGACATAAGAGTACTTGTGTTACACAAGGTATTCTCACATCTCGTGAAAAACTCAAATTTTATCACTCAATTTTTATTAATACAAACAACGAAAATTTTCAAAGATTTTTCAAATATTATAGAAGAATATATAAGAAAGTTATAAAAGCTGCTAAAGCCTATGAATTAAACAAACTATTAAAGAATACCGAGAACTTTTCAAAAACAGCATGGAAAATTAATCCGTAAAACGAGAACATGCAATACAAAAATCAAAACAATGTTTACTGCTCGTTGAAAAGCAACTTATAGATGATCCTCAAAAAATTGCTGACGAATTTATCAAGTATTTTGCCTCAGTTGTGTTCGTGTGATGAGTGCTTCACTGAAACCCTCTCCCGCAACCTTGTTAGAGAACCGGTATCGTCTATGATCTTGACCCCTGTCGATGAGTCCTGAGATGGCTGGTATTGTGCAAAAAAATAAATTTAAAAGAAATCTTGTAACAACAGTGGTATGTCCCATGTGGCTAGTCAAAAAATGCTCCAAGCGTATCTTGACTCCACTAAAAAAGTGGTAAACTCCTCATTTCTATCTGGAGTTTACCTGGATGATTTGAAAACAGCAAAAATTGCCCCGACTTTTAAGAAAGAAGATCCTCATCAAACCAAAAATTACCGCCCAATCGCAATCTTGCCAATTTTCAGCAAAATCTTTGAAAAAACATTTTTGAATGAACTACAAAGTTTTCTAAAAAGATTTGACATACTGTGTCCTGAAAAAATTCGGCTTCCATAAAAACAAATCAACAATTGATGCGGTTTGAAGTCTTGTGGATATTGTTGTCGATGGTTTTTTGAGAGACGGGATAAGTGCTCAGCATATTTCTCGATCTTTCTAAGGCTTTTGACACTGATGAACCAGTTAGCAACATGAAGAATACGGGGTCTACCACACAGGTGGATCTCGTCCTACATAAGAAGAGAGACCAGTGCGTGCAGATCTCAAATGCCATGTCAGGAAAATTGAAAATGGCAAATGGCGTCCCTCATGGATCGATCCATGGGCCAGTGCTTTTTACTATTTACGTTAACAATTTAAACTCATCGGTCCAGAATGGAAAGGTGATTCAATATGCTGACGATACGACTCTCTGCGTACTGCAAACTCTTTGCAGAAGCTTGAAATTACTTTATTTGTCACAGTGAATTCATGCATCCAATTTTTTCGGAAATCAATTTGAAAACAAACAGCTCAAAAACAAACACAATTGATTTTTGGTCTGAGACAGCGTGAAGGTAGTGCACGACCTGCTGTCATGGTAGATGACAAACTCTTAGAGGAATCTGACTCCATCAAATTCCTAGGGATGTACCTAGATCGATGTCTACCTAGGGACAATCATGTTGAAAGTGTTTGTTCGCAGAGTAACTTCAGGTTTGTATGCTTTGAGGAATCTGGCAAAAACACTGTTCTCACGACATCCTGAGAATGGCTTATTTTTGCGCCTTGTTTATCCGCACCTTGCATACTGGAGTAGGACTCTGGGGCAGCTGTGTAAACAAAAAACTGTGTACGAATCATTTCAAAATTAAAGAGAAGAGAGTCGTGCAGGGATGCCTTCTGGGAGCTTGGTTTACTGACCTTGCCCTGCCTCTACATCTTCGAGGTGGCTGTGTTCAGTAAATCAAAGAGCACATTGGCTCAGGGAAGGAACATTCACCAGTATGAGACAAGAGGCAGGGACAACTATCCGCAGTCAACCACATCGAACCGGTGGCGTCTCATAATTTGCCATCGCAGGCTGGTGTTAGGTTGATTAATAGGCTCTCTGAGTCTCTTAAAAACATTGGCAGTACCAAAACATTTAAATCTCGTCTTCAATGCCTCATTGGTGTCAGGTTGCTTTTGACACGGTATGTGAGTTCATGGAAAGCCGCCTGTGAATAGAAAATTAAAATCGAAACACGTTTTAACAGGATCCGATTAGCCATTGCATGTTTGTCTGGATGAGGAACTTTTTGTATGTATAATTGTGTGTGAATGAGTAGATAGGCTAATACATTGGCTAATACAGACTGCTTCTATACAATAATTGTATGCTGTTAAAAGGCAATAAAGACTTATTTGATTTGATTTGAAAAAGCAATTTATTCAATGTTCGACAATATGCCCTGTACAGAAACCCGGCAAATCTTGGTCCGAGAATGGTGGGGGATTTCCCCTCATTCGAGTATTTAGTTCGTTATACTCACTGCTAGGCGAGCTACTGTACAATCAAATGAACTTTACAGGCAAGCAGCACTTCTTGGTCCAGGATTGTTACACGCTCTATACAGAGCCTCGTAACTTGCGGGTCCGGACCAACACGTTCAAGGCCCGGACCAGCATGAAGCGCGATGACCAACAAGGTACGCACGATTTACGCTCCTGGACCAGCAAGTGCTGAGGTTCTAAACATATATATATATATATATATATTAGATTATATAATATATATAGAAGATATTCAATACATATTAAGAAAAACCAAACATAATTTGGTTGTTTGAATGAGGTCCATGACTATAATTCTCGAAGAACACGCAGGATATCATTTTACCTTCTTCCTGAACCTATAGAAGGCAATAGCTGGTCATAAATATTTGTAAATTAGGTGTGTTAACAGATTACCGCAATAGTTTAGATGCCTATAACTTCAACCATATACAGTTCAATTTCCAATCCTTTTAATAAAGCCTGTATTCACTTTAGACATGTTTGACAACCAATGAATCTTAACTTAGTACATACAGGTGAATGTTGGCAGTTTTTAATATGAGGGTAAAGCTTTTTCTGTTTAGGCTAACCTGCTTTGTCAATTTATTTTTTAATTATTTGTATGAGAACTTTAATGTCTGTGTCGATAGAACAGATCCTCGGTACTGAGTTTTGACTTCATCTTGCACGTACAGATTATTCTTAATTTTTAGTATTATTATGTTTAAAAAAAAATTAACATAATATATAGTACTCCTGTGTTGTATAATGTATATAATACACGATTATTTGTTAGTTTTTTCGATATAAATAAAAACTGTCAAATTAAAATAAAGAGATTATGATCCTTTCAATATCCTTGGTTTTTTACCATTTTCCAACTTTCTTTTCTATTTTTCAATTTCATAAAAGCTTTATTCAATGTTATCTCCATTTTAAATATTGCCTTTTAAGATAAGCTTTTCCAATAAAGTCTGCAAGTACTCTTTATTTTTCCTATAACACCATTACATTACTACAGAATGAATCATGGTCATCTTTGTTTATAGATTCTTCATTAACATCATAAGTATCAAAGGCTCATAATGTAAGGTATTTCTACAGTCAGAATGAAATTCTAAACATAAATATTGATTCTCACTTCAATGATTGGAGTTGGGCGAACGCCATAATTATAATTCATTTTTGTAGTGTAACCCTTTTTAACTTTTTGACAGCTTTTTTGTGTGTGTTTTTTATTTTTGAGAATGTAATCGGATGAAACTTAAAATTAGAATAATTAAATCTATTAAAAGTGAAATGCTTTCTTTTATCAAGGTTACCTCCGGAACTATTGTTTATTTTTTCAGTGAGTCCAGATAGGAACCATTAAACTATTCAAAACGGTACCAAAACATTCATCGCTGTGAAGACTGGACACATTATGAATTTTATAAAGCTAATATGGGCTGAAATCAGAAATGTTATTTATCAGAATTAATTTTTATTTAAATTTTGTTATTGATGATAGAACGGTTTGAAAGGCTAATAGGGTTTAGATCATTTGCTATCGTTTTGTGATACAAATTGTATAACACTGATATTTCAAGATCTCTTCCTTCAGAAAATTAATAAAGTAACACATAATTACAATCTAATTTAAAATGAACAACTCATCACCTGAGCAGTGTGGAGTCTAGTCCAGGCGTTGTCACTGCACAGGACTTGAGCACAATTCACGAGCACGAGAAGTCAAGCTCACAACCATGCGTAATATCATCACAAGTGAAAGTGGTACACTAACAATAAAATCAATTTCCGGTACTTTCTTCGACATCACTTCGAGTCATCTGAAAAATAGGGACAAGAAGGATAATGGTATCGCCTCAGGCCCTCTACTCTGCAGCTCAACTTCCCTCCCTGTTTCATTGTCATTCGGGTCTATGGCCATGAGGAGTGTCTACTATTTTCAGTAGGGGGTGCACTGCACTGCTAATTAGCATACTGAGTCATTGAAATACTCTTCAAATTATCTCTGGATCAGATACCACAAAGATTTAAAAGTAGGGTTAGTCAGAGGTAAATAAACCTCCTCCGTTAGCGTGGCTTGAATGGTTTACGAATGGTTTCAAAATGATGCGAATGGGACTGTAGAAGTGATAACATGCAGGGAGCTGGTGGTCCCTATAGGTCTTTATAACAAAGATTTTCCGCAAAAGTCAAAGCTTTATGAAATGAGCTCGTGAACTTATTTGTCGGTAGGACAATTAGTATTTTCTGAGATATCCAGGCAGTATTAAATGTGTTGGAGTTTTGTGATTTCAGTTCTAAATTTGTTTGGGATTGATATAAAGTTGTTTCTTTCCTGGAAGAATTAAAAAGGTCATGTGAGGGTTTTTTAGTGAACGAATGAAGATGAGATTCAACGGCCAAATTAGGGCTGAGCGACCTACATGACGAGGCCTCAACTGTTAATGTGGGTAATTTCAAGGTGGTAAAATCCTAGGGAGGCGGTCTTTCGAAGTGGGTACAACGATGAAACCTGATGAGAAGGGTGGAAGGATGCAATCCGGGAACTGAGAATCGCAGCAGATTCGTTCCATACAGAGTCGCCAATGCTCTTGGGTGGCGTCTAATATCCTTCTCGCTCCATTACGTAGATCGGTAGTCCTTTCTTTGGTTATAATGGGCTTATATTACGGGAAATTGTCACCTGAAGAAGCTCTCTTCACAGAGTCGATCATTCCTCCTGACATGGATCCACTTCTTGGCACATGTGTTGATCGAAGCAGGATAAAACTGCTCCAAGTACCTAGCTGCTCTTTGACTGTCCTGCAAATATTAAGTGTGAACCCACTAACGCGATCTTTTGCTACGTACTGGGTAGAAGGTGTGGGTAAATTCCCGCCAGGCTGAGGACATTATCGTTTGTTTCCGAATGGTTTTTTAGAAACTCACGTGACGCTGAACACACCGCAAAACTATTTTGGCCACATGTAGTAAAATAACACTCCGGTTGTGTGCAAACAGTCCCTTGAGTCCAACCGTTAAACTTGAATAATCAGTACGGCCATCACGCCTTTTAAAAAGACTAATGAAAGAAATATTCTTAACTTATTAAACTTAATAGGGTGACTATCATGGAATTAGTATTAAAAGCTAAAGTATTAAATTAATATACAAGAAAAAATAAATAACAATTTTAAAAAGCAAATTGAGTATCAGATATTTTTTGTAGCTTCTTCTAGTAAATTTATATACAATTATAACTTGATTGTTTTGCCCACTCCCACACGAGATCATAGGCCACTTGGTAAATATGAAGAACTTGGTGTAGAGGCCCACAATCTTTAGCGCGAGGCCACATAACTTAGACTCGTCCTTTTTGGCCTTTCGACCTTAGTGATTGTTAATTGCAAAAAAATTGGTAGATCCCATAGGGGAAAAAGTATTAGTCTCAGATTTGAGGCCAAACAAGTTCTACTGATTGGTTTTAGTTATTAAACCTCGTCTACACACATCGCATCACACTTTGGGGTGTGGATGTTTTTTTTATTTTATACTCACACTGAAAACCATCCCGCTTTAAAAATAAAGTCATTTGTTAGATTTTTAGCAGTTAGCGACGAATGACCTAATTATTACTGACAGTTTACATTCTGTTCCCGCACAATTTAAGTATTCCAGATCAATAAAATCACTTTATTTAATATTATGCTGTTATAACTTGTTTGCTCGTGTCTCAGTCCATGAAGTTTATGTTTCCTAAACTCTGTAAATATCTCTCATGCAAGGATACTTGTAACAGACTTCTTAACATATACTATCAACATCATTTCAGTCTATTCCATGCCCACTTGAGTAACATCTTTGTTGTTTACTAGTTTTTCTTCAAATATAAAATATTAACATATTGACTGCTGGTCTAACAAAAAGTGGATCTTGAATATTCATAATGTTGGTAATCCAAGTATATAAATAAGGCACCCAACACATCTACCGCAACAGTACCTGTACTCAACAGTTCTCAGAGCGTAAGTTAATTTGCCTATACGAGTACGCTACCTAAGCCCGCGCTAGTTCTGACTCAACTGATTTTTTTTCATGATTTGTACCTCAAATACATACGTATAATGTATTACAGTATTCCGTAAGGCAAGAACACTCCACCTAACACCGCTAGTATTCACTAAATCGTTATTCATAGTTTACGCTACAAGACACACACATACGCTAGTAAAACCTTGAGCGTCCTGTACATTTCGCCAATTAGCAGTTAATAGAGTAATGCGAATTTTTTTAAGTAATATGCTTACCAAACAGGTTCCCACACATGTGTTTCTGCAATATAATAATCGTGCCATATTTAATGAATTGCACATAACATTTTGGTTATTTTAAACGGCAATAGGTTTTTCATTTATCAATCTCTAATTTTTATTTATTGTAAATCGGCGTTTAATTAATATGTATTCTCTTTAACAAACTTCGTAACAACGAGAGTAAGTTGAAGGAATCAGACAGAACTGTAACGAAAAGGGGTCTTGCCAACCAAACTCTCCACAGTAATGTTTCATCACGAGTTTCTACTCGATTTTTTACTACCTTTTTAACGGCCAATTTTCGCAGAGCGCTTAACCAAGATCTGAAACTCGATAAATTTTTTAAGTTCCTGATCGTTTTTTCTCCGCTAATCATATGTACTTTGTGACTTGTTTAAAACCTCAAGGCCAAACAAAAGTAATTTCTCCTTAAATAATGTACATTTATGACCACTGTTTCGTGTTATTGTAAACAGCAATATTCCGTCGAAGGTCCGTCTTGTTAACTGTTGAGTTTTTTGCAGAGTTTACAGTTGTGTTTTATTATCTCTATATATTTATAATCATCCTACCTGTGGAACTAATTTCCAATCCTCGGGCGAATCATAGTTGAGGGATTTACTCCTCAAAGGTTAATATGCTCAACATTACATTGAAATCAACTCTTTCTCAGCCCATAACAACGTTAGGTTTGTAGAGTCCCAAGTATTCGTAATTTTACAATCTCCGTGAGGAATTTGACCCACAATAAAAAAAACCAAGTAATAATCTTACTTACTCACGGCAGTGGTGCGTCGTGGGTAGTCTAAGAAGGCACTTTTCTTCAGCGCCATTCAAAATTATCTTTATGCCACAGCGAGCATAAATGGGGATACATTTGGTTTATGATGTGCACAGTGTATGATACAATTAACGTCTTGGCAACAATAGAATTGTTGTAAATGTGTCTTACTATATAGGTGTACACCATTTTTAATTTGTTACCATTCTCCATAACATAATTTAAGAAATTAAAGTTGAAGAACGTAATCTGCGGTTTACTAATCACGGGTGTGAGCACCGAGCCGATCTACATATAGATCGCAGTCTCTAGTGTGGTAATGGTTAGAAATTCCGATGTAAGTTGTTCGGGGGCGAGGGCGGGGGGGTACATGACATATTGTGTATCTAAAAACATCGTAGTATTAGGGTGTTGCACTTTATGAGACCAAACAAAATATACATCGGTTCTCCTGAATATACCTCGTATAATTTTTTGTAGTGTAGGTGTTTCCTGATGTAGAAACGTATGTAGAGGTTTCATCTTAAAAACTATTTTCTTTTTCTCCTGACGGTAGTTACAATGACTACCCAAGATAGATTCCACAATAAGAGGTCTGTTAGCATACAGCGTCAAGATTCCAGACACTGCAGCAGTTATAAATGAAGGAAATTGTGAACTGGTGAGCCTAAAATCAGCATTCACCAGATTTAACTGTAACTTACTTTGAGAAGCGTGGATTAACGGAGTTTACATATAACACTACCGTGTACGATTTTAAGTGAGAATATTAAATTCCAACTTTAGCAAACACTTTAGCAAGTTGTTATCATGTAACATGAATCTAACTGCAGGTTACGCTTATATAATAAAAAAACAATAAACGTGAATTGCAATGCAACCATATTCCACTGAGGCTCTGGATGCGGGAGAAAATAGTTTTTTTTTGTTTTTATTTTTAGAATTCTTTTTTGATTCTATCCCTACTCACCTACTTATCAGTATAAATCGTTGCAGTGGTCCATTAAGGGTAAGTTTCTCATTAATGGTATGTTTACGACATGACTATACAGCATAATGGCACAAGGATCCAGGCCTTTGTAATGTGATAGTTCTGATTTGGATATTCAGGGAATCGTCTGTTTTCTCTTCTTCTTCCTCCGACGGGCCGTTTTTGTTTTTTTCCCGTAGAAGGTGATCCGAAAGAACACTGCACTATGCCGAAAGTTATGAGAAAGCATCGGGTTTTATTGTTTCACTCAATTCACACATTAGAAGACACTCTACTTTCTTCTGTCTGGAGATGTGAGTAGGTAAAAATTACTTATCTCATCTCTTCCCAAAACCAAAAAAAAAAACGTTTTATCATTACATTACGTAATTTATGGGCTAGTCTTGCACGAGTGACGAACAATATAACATATGACGTGACACGAACATAGTCCCTGCAACTCTGATCACACAAATAGAACCGTGATTTGTCTATGTTTACAGACGGCCTCCAACAAATACCACACAGGAAGCGATTCTAAGCTGTTTCATTCCGGTCTTCATTTTCATGGGGCTCAATGTCCACGGCCGGTCCGGCCTGACTCAATTGTTGTATGAAGGCATGATTCATCCACACTAACCGTCCCTTCTGTTAACAGATCCAGGTAATATTGCTTTTACCTGTCTGATAAAGTAAACTAAACAATGGCACCTCTTTATTGGTAGTAGCGTTTACTCCATAAACTCCTTTCATTTGAATCTAAATTGTTTTATTTTTTAAAATTTTATATGTTGATTAGAAAATATTGGATGATATAAGTTACATGTTTATCGCAATGAATTATGATGTTTTCAAGCTGATTTCTTAAGGGGCTGTGGTTTTAATGAAAAACTAACGTAAGCGGGACCCCGATTGCAGTGGTATAAAAAAAAAAAGAAGGTGGCGGGAAAACGAATAAGGGTTTTCTAAAACAGGATAAAAGTATTTGAACCATAGCTCCTGTTTTCCCGGGCGTTACATAGCGCCTTAAGAATGTGGAAAATGCATTTCGCGGGTTTTCAGCATTAACATTTCTGACCAGCCGGGGTTATTAGACTACTACGTCAAAGTTGGAGCCTTTTGTACAAATTTTACTTTGCACAGTAATTTTTCACTAAAATGTGGATGACTTTACTAAAAATTTTAAATAGGAATAGAATTTTAAATTCAATTGCTTTAGGGACTTGTTTCTTAAAAAAACATCAAAAAATATAATCATTGCATAATACTGTAATACGAAATAGTCTATAAATATTTAAAAATTTGTTTTTACGTAAGACAATTAAATTTTGGAATCGGCTATTTAAAAATTAAAATTAAGTTGAAATACGATGTTACTGAATGTAACTGAACCATAAATTGAGGGTTTTGTTGTTTCAGCACATAAAGAAATTGTCTGATCAAACTTTTTATTCTGCTTTCCCTATTTTACGTTTTTTTTTGTGTGCTTTAATTACAAATACACACTATGAATTTAAAAAAAGTCTTAAATTTCTATCTAAAAGGGTTTTAAAATTTTTAAGAAAAAATTTTCCCCCTATTTATGTTCTAGTAGATATTTACAAATTTTTTATTAAAAACCTACGTTGAAAAAAAAAAGAGTTTGGGTGTTTTTGAGGACATGAAACGCTATAAATTTTGTAATTCGTTTATTTTCTATCAAAAGTAAATGTAGATTTATTAAAAGTTTTTAAAATGCATAGAATTATGTTGATTTTTAAAAAATATAGTTTGGCTTTTTGAAAATGAACTTGGTATCTTTTTCAAACACATGTACATATTGTAAATGTTTTTACAATTATCCTTTGTTTAAAAGTTTAAGCAATGTGAATATTTTTTTGGTGCAGAGAGTTAAGACTGTACCTATTTTTATTTTAACAAACGTAAAATATATTACAATGGTTTCAGATTACCGTAATTGTTGTAGTAATAATTTTCACGTATAAAGTTACAAGAGATTGGTTGTACTATATTTGCAGTCATGTCGTTAAAAAATGAAGAACGATGAACCTGCATTAATGTACTGCAGGTATTGTTCAGTGGAAATCAACTCGCAGACAAAGGAACATAAAACTACTTATTGCTCAGGTGACCTTTAAGTATCACAGCCTACGTGGGGGTAAAACCCTGTTTTGTCACGTTTCCCAATTTTGCAACCCCTGATTAACCTACAGTTATTTCCGTTCCACCCCGTAGCTTTGTTTCTTTTTTAAAAATTTCTTTTAACAT
>NW_025786945.1:0-16422 GCF_021130785.1 Homalodisca vitripennis
AAAATTTAAAAACAAGAAAATATAAATACATTTTTACTTGATGTTAAAGAGTCTATGTTTGTGTGCCTGTAAAAATAAAAAGTTTCGTGTTTTCGTTGATTTAGAATAATACTGTTGTTAAGTCGTAAAATAAACAAGTTGCAGTTCATCGATGGGCTGCGGTTTATCACCGCCAATACACTGTATGGTCGACGTCAGTTTCAGGTTCAGTTGCAGAGTCCTGTCGCCTCCCCCAAAAGTAATCTGTTGTAACACCCCCGCGCAATTCCGTATTCACTGTATATATCCAACTCACATCATTTCTGTTCTATTGTTTGTTGTGCTATAAATATCATAATTTTCTTATAGAAACTAAAATTTCTATACATTGTCAAACCATGCTTCAGTAAAAGTAATAATGGTCAAATTTAATATTTTAATCTTTCAATAAAATGTAGTAAACTGTCTTATTTTTTAATGTTGCTGCGAATATTAAAATGGATCAGTTTTAAAAACGTTAGTGCCAGTTACTGAAATTTAGTAAAGTATTGCTTAACGGTTTTTTTCATTGTGTGAGTCAAAATTGTTCACAAGTAAACACGTCGGTAGCTGCAGTAAGACATGTGGCAGGTACGTCACCGTTCATCCGTACAACTTCCGCCGCAGCATACATCACCAATCTCACGCTGGTTATTTTAATGATTTGGCTTCAGAAAAAAAACAAATAAATTAAAAAAAAACAATTATTAAAATCTAAGTTACGTTTACTGAGAGCAGTAAGTATTTAAACACGTGCCATTACAAACAGTAAAAAATAAATAAAATACAAATCAACACCACAAAGTATATCAAAGTTAAAAATTTAACATTGTTCTAGATATTCAACTAAGTATTAGATCTAATACTTAGTATTAATATAAAACGAATTGCTTATGAGATAAAAAAATCAGTACAGTAATAATAAAATATATAAAATTAAAAAAATTTAAGCTATTGCCCTACAAGTAGAAAAAATATCAACACAAACTATGAAATATGAGCTTAAAATACTCACTTTAGTGAGATAACAAGGGGTTTTCTCTTTTTAAATTGTAACTAATTCAAAAAACATTGAAGTACTAAATAAAAACAACAATTCAATTTGTGTTGAAGTTTTAACTAATTAAAATATACTATTACGTTTAATTGTAATCCAGGTTGAAAGTTAAAATTGCGAATGGTGAGGAAATATTGAAAAAAAAAGTAAATTTTATACATAGATGAGTATATAAACTCATATAAATCACTTTATTGTAAAAATAATGTATTCAGCTACTTTCAAATTAATTTAAGTATACTGTTTACAAGCAATCTGCTACTAGTAATATCTAATGCTCTAAATAAATGTTATATAAATAAAATATCACTGTTATGGAATAATGTCTTTTTAAATTGGAGTTAGCGTAAGGATAAAATTGTTATAGAACAAAACTTAAATCCTCAAAAAATAGCTAACAAATATAAAAAAAAAATTAAAACTCTCTTGTTATTTGTTAGAAAATGTTCTAAAATTTATTTTAAAGAAATAAAATAATATTTTAAACAGTCTCCTACGACTAACTAAAATATTTAAAATAACAATAAAACGTTTTAAACTAAATATTGGGTGTATATTTTAAGGACTACTGTATTAACTGTATTAAAAGATAAAATAAATCATATCTTTGAATTATGAAGGGAATGAAATATTACTATATGATTGTGTTTGAATAATTTGAAATTGATAATTGTTTTTTTTTTTTTTTTTTAATAATATATAAATGATCAAGTTATAAAAATTAAGAAATATGCAGTGTAATAAACTAAAACAATGTACTATTTCATCTGATTTAAGCCTAGAACCAAACCAAATTGTAATGTTATGTATTTATAAATATAAAAACTGGTTTACCGTACCTTAATTGAACCTCCTTACAATATAAAAGTTGGTCTTGTCCTCTGGGGGTCCTGAGTGAGAAGGTATGGAGGATAGTCCGGTGGTTGTGCAGTCTTCCTGGCGAACACTGCAGTCACGGGTCCAGGCGAAGGCTAGCTTTTCTCACCTTATATGTCTATTGGTATCGGCCGTCTGGGTAAAAGGGTAGGGTCAAAAGTGGGGGGTAAAGGGGTGGGGGGGTGGTGGTAAAGTAAAAAACAAAAATTAGGGGGGAGGGGGTAAAGTATTGTGTTAAAGGCGGCGGGTATGGGTGTAAGGGGGGGGTAGTAAGGTAAAAAGAACATATTCTTTCTTTTTTCTATTCTTTTTTTTTTATTGACAGTGAGGTGTGAGATGGTCGTTAATGTAGCTTGGGTTGTCGCAGGGCACAGAGTCGACAATTTTGCGCCGCAGCATTGAGTCTGTCACGGCGCCTTCCTCGCATCGCCAACGCATCCAGTCCCCTTTTGTCGTGTCGGGATATGAATTTAACTAATAATCGAGGGTATGAGTTGCCTCGTTCCCTCGTAGGCAGTCTGTTGGCTAACTGGGACACATTCCCGTGTGTTAAAGTCTAGCTTTTAAGACCGATTTGCGTAACTTACTGAGGACACTTAATGAACATTAATCTCCCCCCCCCCCCCCCCCTCCATCGAGTTAAACCGGAAATCCCAACGATCTCGACAATTGTCTCTTCTGGAATACTGTTCCATTTCCCGCACTTTGCTTATGAAGGTTCGGCCATCCCCTTTGCTGAGTCTCCCTATTTTCCCATGTTTCCAAAGAATAGAGTTCTACGATTATTACATGTCCACCCTCTGCCATAGAATTTGTGATCGTCATTGATGTCTCTTTCAATAGGCAGAGACATAATTAGATAGGGAGTTTTTGTTTTGACTGGAGAGGTGAGGAAAAATTTTTCTTTCTATTCGATGTATTTCGACCTGTCTTTTCATTTGGATATCTAAAAAAAATAAATAAAAGCTATAAATTTTAAATTTTTAATGCACCAACCTTAACCGAAGTCTGTTATGCCAACACCATGAGTGTTGAAAGTACACCCGAAAACTTTCACATTTAACCTCCGGTTACCTATATAATATTTGTTCAATAAAAAATTATATGACAATAATCTTAACGAAAGACAAAACAGCCAACGATCCCCTAACGATATGGATTCCGCCAGTGGTGCTTCAGTACTTACTGGCTAAGTTTCTAGTGGCCGTCACTTTAAACTGTGATACCGAATATGTAAAACGTACGGTAATAATTTATTTCTAAGTGACGGTCGTTCCTCACATCGCATATTTTCGGACCATATCAGAATAATGATTGTAACATATCTTCTACACGTAAATACAACTAATGGAGTTTTACAAGGATGTTCACCCTTCTGTATTGGGGAACTGAATACAAGTTTAACCGATCAAAATCGGATTTTCTGGACTATTATAGATTACTTCCTAGAGTTTTAGGACACAATTTCATATATGTTCGTACATTGAGTAAAAATAGTAAAATTTATTTGTACACTGTTTAAAAATGTCTGGTTGAAAAATACTTTTATTGCATAAAATCTGAAGAATGTATTTTTTATAAACATTCAATACGCATTAAAACTAATAATTGTAAATTAGCAATTGCTGGGGGGGGAAATTAGAAAACGTCGGTAAAACTAAACCAACACACCCATTGAAAACTTTATAGGATGGGTTGTAAAACATATTTTAATCCCAAAATAAAATGTATACATTTGTATAATGTTTTAAATTTTCGTTTTATCCGTTAACACCAAACATAATTACCCGGATTTATAGTTTAAATTTTAATTGTAAAGATACTGTGAAATTATTGGCTAAATAACGTTAGTGGTTAACGGGTACCAACAGTTTAATCGCTAAGGTAACCGGATAAAACTACATTTAGCGCGTTGGCTGCTGCTCTGTATGTGTACTCCCCTGAGCGATCCTTTCTCACATTCAAGTAGCCCGCCTGCCCCTAAGTCCCATGGTGGTAGTTCGTATAAGTCAAACTATTAAGCGGAAGGTTCCCCCCAGTTTAAGTATTAGAGAGGGCTTCTTCGCCCCATAACTACTAACCCGGTACAAATTAAGACATCTTTAATTTACTTAAAACATAAATTTGTATTGTATTATACACACTTTTACAAGGAAATCACTATATTTATAACAAAGTATATTTTAGAGATTCCCATTAAAAGGCTCAGAGCCGTTTTGGGGCCCATTGGTCTGTAAAGTACTCACAATGGAGCAGTACTCAATTCTACACGCTCCTAACCAAAAGTTCATCATTTGCCCACTAAAACTAGTGGTTTAACACACGAACGGGATAGTAGCGTAAAGGTAATGAATACATGAAGGTAATTAGGCGTGGCGATGGTGCCTAAACGCCTCTGTACGTTAGTTTTCTGACACTCCCAACCTCACCCTGTTATTGCTTTCGTCACACTGCCTGTTAATTGATTGTCTTCGCTGGTGGTTCCTAGACCGAATCCATACACTGATTTACACCGTTCAACTATGTACTAACTTGATATCTATTACCTTACGTGGATTACTCGTAAATGGATAAGTAACCACGTAATTTGATTACGTTTGTGCATTTTATAATTTATTATTATTACTTCTCTTTGTTAAAACAGTTGTGTGTGAAATAATGCGTATAACATTTTGCTATGTTTTATGTTCACATTAATTACTTAGCCACATTATACCATTAACTGAGGGGCTTATGCAAAAAATAATCCTAGAGGGCACCTAATACAAGGAATTTCCGGACAAGTATGTTAATGTACTATAGAGGAGTATAAATAAGTTTGGTCAATTATTCCATTTTGCATTTACTTAACGTAGGCACACAGTAAGCCCTTTTGCGACAGTTAAAATAGGCTACATTTCAGATTAAATTCATTGAAATCGAGAATAATAGATTAAAAAACGGTCACTCACGGACTTTATACCAGTATGCTCTTAAAAATAAATCGTTAGGTCGTTACTATCTGACGTATAATATTAATATCGTCGGGTTTGTAATGTATTGTAAAGTAAGAAAATAAATTTTGTGCCTCATATATTGGTGTTCTATTGTAACTTATACTTCAGACAAATACAAACTATAAAGTATGCTGCAAATTAAATTTAAACTAAATTACTATTTATCATCCAAAATATAATACTGGTAATTGAAAACGTATATTTTCCATCCTAATTTTAACTTGTGGATGATAATTAAATGTAAGACGAATATTTTCGTTACATTAACCAAGTCATAAATTATTAAACAATATTCTAATTAGAGACATAAATAGTATGACAGGAATCCCTTAGTAAGAAATATTCCACGTTTACTAAATTCATAGAATACGCGTGGGTGCTTTTTGTTTGGATTAAAAATGAGTGGTCCCATTGTACATTGGTTGGAAGCGCAAGTAATTATACACTAATAGGATTACATACCTGTTGATTGGTTTGAGTTATATGGTTGATGCTAAGTGGGGGGTGGTCTCAGTGCGCGCCCACGCAAATAAACCTAATGTGTGGACAATCTTGGTGATTTCCCACTCTGATTATTCCGCAACCAGTGTAATATGATTTGATCAGGTGTTCTTTCCTCAAAGGGCCCCCACGGCACATTGTTGAAACTTCATTTCCATACCTTCAATACAGTTTTGTTTACCATAATATTCCGTTAAGGCCTGATATTATTACTTTTTATCATAAATAATATATTTTCAATAGTATCAGTTTAACCTAGCAAAGAGGAATTTAATATGTTTGGGCACAATTCCTACTCGACATTAACAACGTCTATTCCGTAGTTTAGTCGTATTCGATTAAGCTCATAATTATTTTTCATTTCTCATTACATAAGTCATATAACTCCAATAACTTAGGTACTGAAAATAAATATAAGACTATGAATTTCCCTAATTAAATACACTTAATATCACATCTGATTGAAAATACTTGTGGTCGGTGCAAATATTTGCTTGGTTATTATACGGAACGGTGCCGTAAAGTTTCCACGACGATGTCCAATCGTGGGACAAATAGTTACAAACAATATGTACCAGAGAGTATTAAAGCTACTAATTATTATTAATATATATTATATATATATATTCTTGTGTTTGCATTTCATGTGAATGAACTCCTATCCTAAGCGACTGGATACCGATTTTGATGAAATTTTGTGTGTGTTTTCAACGGAATTCGAGTATGGTTTTAGATTCACTAAGTTGGTCCTCTAGAAAATGATTTTATATTTCATTACCATTTGTAAAGCAGTTGTCAGCTCGTACAAAGTAGGCAGAAGAAAGAGAAACATTTCTTTGGCATTCTAATTTTGAGAAAATATTACACTATCTTAAAGTGCTTGATCAGTATTGTAATGCAGATTGCAACGTCGACGTTATCGAATGTTTAACATAGATTGTACATATGTATCAATAGACCACCTAATTTAAACGCTGTTATAAACACTAAGTATTTTAAAAAGCATATTTTTGTTTGTGTAAATAAGGTCAATTCAACATGGTTACATGGAAATTAAATTTACAAGCATAATTCAAGTATGTGTCTAAGTTTAATGTTTTAGGCCAATGTAAAATTTATAAAATACAATTGCACTGCATTTACGCGATGCTACATACATTAACCCCTATAGAGCTTAATATTCGTAAAAATTATAATTTTTACTTTTTTGCATGTAAATCAAATCTAACTCCCTTGAGATATCTGGAAGAGTGGATGTATAGAGTCTTTGTGTAACGTATTTGTCGGTTATAGGTATTGATTATTACTAATAATGAATGTAAAATTTCTTTATTGTTGTCAGTTTTAAATTTTACATACATGTAGATCTTAAACTAAAAATCAACAATTAAGCCCGGAGGTACAAAAAATACCTGTTCGGGGAACTTACCACTAGCTACACAGAAAGAAACAGCAACTCGGAAAAAAGGACTCTCCCTACCAGATCCTCGTATTGATACACTCTGAAACAACTATAACAACATTAACTTCTAAAAAAAAGTAACTTTATAACGGGAATATACGTGAAATGTCTGATAAAGATTTTCAGGTTAAATTATAATTTAAAGTTACAATTTAAAAGTGTAATGATTCATTACTATAGTGTTGTAAAACCTGTCTACATCTTCTAATAACCAAAAAATGCCGATGGCATTTTAACAATCTTATTTTTGATTTTACATTTTCTTAATTTATTCTGGTAAACAAGTTAAAAAAACTTTTGGTCCTAATAAAAGATGGAATTTTTTAAACAAGGTTAGATGGGGTCTCGGAACTTGAACGTTTATTCTTCCTTGACTATAAATGTGAATTGGCATTGTAAAAACTGCTGCTTTGATTATAAAATGTTTTTATATACTTTATAAGGTATACTGATTTTTTATCGGTCACTCATTTAAATCTCTTAAAAAATTGGGAGCTGAACCTCTCCATTTTATTCTTAAATTTTTATTATTCCTTATGAAATGTCTTTGCAGAGTTAATAATTGGTTTGAGGGTTTGTAATATAAGTTCCTCCCCATATTTCTAAAACCGTACTCAATTTTTGACTTTATAAAGGTCAAAATAAACTTGTTTAAGCATTCCTGATATTGGCTTACCGTTCTAAGAGAAATAAAAAAGTTCTAACAGACTTCACTAGTTAGACTTAACTTCATAGCTATATGAGATTTCAAAGTCAACTTTGAATCTACTAGTAATTCCAAGATATTTAAATTTACTGTTCAACCTGTTTCTAGTTTTGAACAATTTACACCAATATATTATTATTAGAATGACAACTCAAACATGGTATTTAACAGGTGAAATTAAAGGATACTTTTCTACAGAAGTTAAATAATAAGTATTTGGTTTTAGGGCTTCATTTCCATGAATTTATTAACAAACCACCATCTTTAAAGCATTTACTTCATGTTGCATACTCAGTTGTACTTATGCTAGTGAGTCTGCTTTATAAAATTAAAGCCGTATCATCCTCAAATGCTACAATCTTGCCCTTGGAAATTACCATTGCATAAGAATTAATATAAATTAGAAAAAGAGGGACAGACAAAAGTGTATCCTTGGGGTATTACCTGTAACGCTAGTTTACCTACTTCACTAAAAGTTTTATTAGCTCTAGTTACTTGGGTTCTATCTGTCAAATAAGAAACAAAACCACTTGCTAAGCAATTCCCCTGATGGCCTGCGTCATGCATTCTATTTTAAAAGTACTCGATGATCCATTGTATCGAACGCCTTCATGACGACGACAAATATGTCCAGCGCCACACTTTTCCTCTCGTTCATGCCTGTGTAGACATGAGACATGATGTCCAATAAGGCAGCACTTGTATTATTTAACTTACTTTGGAAAACCCCAATTACTGTTTTTTACTATAAAACTTTTGTTTTGTAGAAAAATTCTCTAGCCTCACCTTAAAAATGTTTTTCGAGTATTTTAGAAGGTATTTGAAAGTATAACGGACAATAGATCGATAGTTGTTAGGATTTGATCTGTCATTTTTTTTGAAGCAGTGGAGTGACATACCCGCATGTTTTAAAATTTTTGGGGAACTCTCCTGTCGAAAAGCTTGTATGATTTTATCCAATTAAAATAGCACGTCTGTAATTGATATCGGATATGTCTTTGATGATAAACAGGCTTTATCTAGTTATTATCCAAACCAGGAGCTTTGTTTATCTTTTAAAGATTTTATTATATTGCTTATTAGTTTGTTATTAGTCGGATTACAAAAACATCGAGGTCTTTTATTGCTACTGTATGGAAGTATATTTTGATGACAACTATTCATTCGAGTAGGATTAGTGTTTTCTGCTTCTATTGTTTGTCTCAGGTCTACTGCAAATTGAAACAAAATAAAAATTATTCCAAAAATGTTGGGACACCTCTTTCGGTTTTGAAGTTATAATATCATTGTGGTTTTTCACCAGAATTACCACCTGCGTTGTGTAACTTTTATCCCATACTAATTCCTTTAAGGTATGTCCACTGTTTTTTTGTATTGGTTTTGTTTGACTCTATAACATTTGAATAATACAATTTGTTTTAAGTGCGCTTTATTTGGTTTTTTAAACTATTATGTAATAATCCTGTACCTATTTCTTAAATTCACATAGGCTGCTTGACAACTTTTTTGTACAAATAATTTGCATTTACAATACTTGCATCTTTTTTTTTACCCAGGGTTTTAAAAAACTTATTACTAACGTTTACACAATTCGTAGAGCACTGAATACATATACTTTGAATTTGATCAGGAAACATTTTTTCAAATGCATCGGATATTCTGAAAGTACTGTTGTATATTTCCAAACCAGTTTTTCTTGGGCTTATAAGTAATATTAAGTGTATTTAAATTTACCTTGTAAAACATGTTTTCAAGATACAGTTTTTTGTTTTACGTGATATTACAAAGTTTTTTTTAATATTTAATACCAAAACTGTTCATCCCACATGATCTGTTTATATTTATCTTCAAGACTTCTGCTGTGTTACTTTAACAGAACTATCAAAACTTAACTTCTACAAAAAACATGGTCTACTACAGGTTTCTTGAATGATTATTTAACCCTTGTGGGTTCAATTGCACGAGTGAGTTGAGTCCCATGACTTGCCATTAAAATTAAATAGTCCTCTAACATTTACTAATAGATGTATCCAACAAATTAATATTTTAAATCCCCCTTTCACCTATAAAAATTTTCAGATTTTATACCCGCTTAGTGTGTTTTGGAAAATTCGTCAGTTAAACATATTGATTGAGATACGTCTGTAATCTGGTAAAACTGCTAAAAAGATCAACAGCTATGACCCCGTTCGATAGTTTGAAGTGAAGGTGTAACGACATCCTGCCGTCGCCATTGTTTTGTTTTAAACTCTGACGTACACAATTCGATTGTGGTCGCCGTGATTACAAACACCGGCCACCGCCCCCCGCACTGGTACTTATTATTACATTGAACATTTACACAAGAAAGTCAGGCAAAATTTGTACTCACCCAACCTCCACCTGTCACTGTATCCAAATTTCTGTTAGGTCATAATGCAATGTCAGGCTTTCTTTTCAAACTTTCAAGAAACACTAAAAAAAATTGTGTCAAAAATTAGACCTTTAAAACTACGGAATGTTCTGATGTAACTATTATTAAATCTGAATCTATCAATAGTAGTAAACAATACTATTTTTGGAACTTGTTTCTTTTAAATAACTATTCATTTAGGTGAACATGGGATGAAAACACTGGTTTGTTACTGTTTGTCTGTGAGGAGTTTGTTACCTGGAGCTTGAGGCGAGCCTGTTAGTTGCCGGCAGCTTCCTCAGCTTCTCCACGTCGTTCCAGTTGCTCACTGTTGACCACCTTGTCACTTTCTGATGGTCGGGACCAGGATCTTGCCGTTCCGTATTCGCAGACAAAACGTGAATCCTTTTTCTTTCTTGATCGCTATCGTACTTCGTTGAATATCCGCCGTCTTGTAGGGATTAAGGCTCTCATATTTACATAGATGGACACTTTGGCTGGGCTTGGGAAACCAATGTCAGACGTATTCAGATTTCTCTTTGGAATCTTCTCCTTTTTTGTAGAAACTCTTCCTTTGACTGTTCTTCTTGTAAACTTCACATACGATGCCTCGGGTCCTTTCGCCACTTTTTTCCTCCAAGCTCTGTGGCAGACGATCCACCATCTCTTCCTTTACATTGTATGTTTAGGGACGTGTTTCCGACTTGTCGAAACTAGACTGAAAACATTTTTCATTTTTCATTCTCAGGAATCCCATTGATTTCTATTGTATTAAGTTCTAGAGTATTGCTCAGATTCGTCTTGACGGGTTTCCAGCATCAACAATTTTTAATTTGGGCCAAGCCTTTTAATGGTTCCGGGACAAAAGTTGTTCATCACAAGTCGTTATAATTGTTCAAAATCCCTCAGACTAATGAATCCCACATTGTTTTCCATTGTATAACTCAGAGATAGCTTGATGGCACCAAGGCTCGAATGGATTTTCCATGGTTCAAGTTCAAGGATTTTTAGTTTGATCTTTTTTTTCTTGTCTCATCTCGAGTAGTAGCTTCATGACGTCACTTATGTCTGGTGAAACTCTTCTCCAGCTCGGATTCCACTTGCATACTTGTTATAACACGAAGCCTACTGCATTGTGTACATCTCCAGATTTGATTTTCCTTCTCGGGAATAAAATTCAATATCAATTTCCGTTTTTTTGACATCCCTGCACCAAGGCTCCATGAAATCTGCCTTTGCAACAAACGCATTGTACTTTCAGACTTTTTGCCATATCTATTTTTTTAACGGCACAACTTCCACATTTATCCATAACATGATAACTACTTATTCTAAAAACAAAGCACTTACACTTTTTACAACACCATAAAAAAACAGTAGTAACTCAGTCTAACAAGTCAACATTAACAAAAAGTTAACCAGTACACACGCTTGTTATATAACATTACCACTCTGCTGTTTTCACTAGGTTACTTCAGGTAAGGAACTGATTTATAAGAGTGACAGACCGTCCGTTCCCCTTCGAGCACTGACCGCATGTCTGCATAATATATAATTTTGATTCCTCATTTATAACATTTTCAATTTTAGTGTAAATCAAAGTAATATGTATATGTTTACAAAAATGTAACTTCTGTTTCGAAACAGAAGTACAAAAGGTAAAAGTAACCACAGCTCACATTGTCTCAGTGGACTCATTTCTGTTTGTGTGCTCCTGGCATTATTTACGGTTTAAGGCTTCAGGGGTTTTCTTCACTCTTATACGATCTCTCCCATCTGGTAGTATTGTCGGGTACACTACTCGCTGTAAATAAAGAGTTTTTGGTTCTCTGTACTTAAAGTAAATTGTTTATTTAAAACTAAAAAAAGACTAGAGCTGGACGTAATATAAAACCGTTTTCTAATTAATTAATACATTTACAAGATAATTTGCAAAATATTTTATCTTTAAAATGATCATAAAATAACAATTCCATACCGGAGGAATATATTCTGCTTTTTTATTACCTTGTCAACATACAAAAACAAATTACAATTATTCTTGTCGAAAAATAATGATATACCATTTGAAATTGGTCTAAAAAAAAGTAACCTTGTTTTTTTAAATAAAAATATAAAATAGCCTAAATGATTTAAAAAAAATAGAAATCAACAAATTATTAAGAGTCTATTTTGTACATATGGTGATATGATGTATAAGAAAGCAATACACAAATATTTGTGTTCTCATCAATAAGCTATTATAAGTCAAACTAGCCAAACATATTTTAGGTAATAGTCTTCGTTATTTCTTAACTTATTAAAATTCGGAATTACACATACACACGATTTGCAGTGAAAAATACAAAATTATTCTAATGCTAAATGTATTTTATTTTTTATTCGACACTGTATTTTTTGTAAAGAAAATTATTTCAAATACTGATTAGAATATACTCAGCAAATAAAACTGTAAAAATATTTGGGTATCATATATAACAGTATTAACTTTACTATACAAACACCATAAAATAATGCTCATAATGTTTTTATTCTATTATAAATACCTACCATATCGTAATTATGAATAAAATTCAAGTTGTAGGCGAAACAGAGTAAACTCCCGTATGATCTGGACCTTGTACATTTATAATACCACTCTACACGACATTAGTAACAACTGTAATATGATATTTTAAATGAAATAACCGGTCAATTGATAAAGGAACAAAAATCATCTGTGTAAAACTCCAAATTGAATAGAAAATACGAGACAATTTAGTACTAAATACAGAAACAGATAGTAGAGCATTAAAAGCCTGACTGAACAAAATATTCATGAAACACGCTCCATATAATTGAAGCAAGAATGGACGCAGAAAAGCCCGTGTTAAGGAATACTGAATTTTTATTTCTTAGAAATTCTTAGTTGTTTGCCTGTTTTTTCCTTTCTTCTTCGAAAACTGCCTTTGAACCTTTCTCTTAAAAACACTGTGAAAAAGTTATACAATTGATTTGTCGGGTCTAAACAATAGGATATATGATCCGAGTACCATTAAACACTTTCCTTTAATAAGAATCTAACAGTTCAAATTAAATTTGGCGTAAATATATTTAAAATTACGAGAGAAGAGAGAGACATAGTAGTGTTTCCTCTACGCCCTGGTTGTTTATTAAAAACATAAAATAACCAAAGTTAATTAAAGATTGCAATCTAGCAAAGAATATGACGTATTGCAATATATACATATTACAGAGTGTCCCGACGAAGCGGTTAGGATTATGGATTTTATGATTACTTGTTTTAAATAATATTGCATCGATCCTACAAGGTTGGGTTTAATATAAATATTACGTGAAACTTTAACCAGCTCCCCTGAACAATTGTAGATACCAAAATGGATAGCATTGTTTAAAAGTTTTGTCCATTTTGGTTATACACTACCATTAATTCATTTCTTAATAATTTAACTTTGATTTTGATTATTAAGTTTCGAATATTTAAAAAACAGCAACAGCTGTTTTAAAATAACGTCTGCCTCATTGTTGGAAAACAGCTCGTTTATTTTGAAGATAAATTGCGTGTTTGGTGCTGTGTGAAAACATAACCTAACTCCTCACTCATTTACAAGTTGTTAGATGAATAAGTTGAAGTTCCGAGAATTGGCTTTATTAATTGTTTGACACAAACAAAGTGAATGTTTTTGGTGACATGACTTTTGAAGAGTTCACTATTCTAACGTTTAATCTCGTAATACGATTGAAGGTGTTCACCCGAAATCGAGAACAAAAGGAACCAGAAACCCGGGTTTTTCGCGAGTTATTACAAAACAATTCTTACCAAACGGAATGTACGGTTAGTAAATTGTGGGCGTGAAAGCCGCGGGTACGAGTATGGTTGCTTGTATTAATTAACTTATAGTAATGGAAATTATAAAATTTATTTAACATATATAAGCTGATAAAAAATCGAAAGCACGAGTGTACGCAAGTTCAGCACTACAGAAACGCCATGGTTGTGAAACCAACTCCGTCCTGAACTTGGTGCAGGTTTTAGGTAAGTTTACCTCGGTAGGACAGAAATATCCAAACTAAGCTGATAACAATCACGAACATGGAGTTTATAAATGTTACAACAGTTCCATCAAGTAAAAAGTAGCAGCTCTAATGTTCCTAATACGGGAAATACGGCCCTTGCTATCCGCCAAGGTCAGCATACCAGAAACGCCAGGTTGGTGAAACCACAACTCGTCTCCTGAACTGGTGCTGAAAGTTGTAGGTATGTTTCTCGTCGTGGACCAAGATAAATTATCAAAAACTTCCTGCTAAGTTGATTGACAGCACGGACATTCCCATTTTGTAATAAAATTTTAAATGTTTGTAGAAGATATAGTATTTAACATCCTACACCTTTATTTGCAAATATAGAATTACAAATGATACAACGGAGTTCGGATGTATTTCCTGTTCTTAGTTTTAGAATGTTCCGAAAAAACCTAATAATGTTTGTATAATTATTTTTGTCAAGTAGTTCGCTTAATTTGTTTTTTTTTTTTCTTTTTAATAATATAAAACATTATTAATGCATTTCTGCTCGTTCATATTCCTAGTAACAAAAATTATTGATAGTTATAAATTCATAGGTTATTATTCAAATTTTAGGTTTTACTTATTTTGCATTTTTGTGTTTTGGTTTTTCTAATAAATCCATTACTGAATTATTGGTAAAGTAAGAATTAATTTACGACATACATAGGAGATATCCATTTTTGTTTTAATTTGAAGTCATTGAAAACTTCCTTGCCTTTAATATTGTTTTTTAAAAAAGAAGGGGGGGGGTAAAACGTTGTTGGATGAAAGTAAGATAGGAAGTTAAAAAATAATACGACTCGATCAAGTCCAAGTTTTTTTTTTTTACTTTGTGCCAAGTGTTAGAAATGCATCATTACTGATAATTTCATGTAATAGTTGCGCTGAAATAGGGGTACATTTAAGCCAAAATTCATTATTCAAGCTCAATAAAAAAAAATGGTACTATGAATTTTATTTATAAAATATTATACCCTTAAGGCCATGGTTCAGTAACTTATATAACAAAAATAAAACATATTTTCGAAAATTTTTGACATTATTAAATGCAAGTGCACAAATACATTCCTAAATATTTCTATAAAGCTTTGCAAATTTTCACTATTTGTACTCAGTAATATATCTAGCGACGGGAATTGTCTCATCAATGTTCGATTAATTGTATGAAATGGTAGACAAAATAGCCTTGTAATAAAGTCGTGTAATTGTAGTGAAAGTATAGATTTTATTTATGGTTTTTAAATGGTCATTAAATGTGTTTTTAAAAACCCTCTTGCGTATTTAATAAATTCGACTCGGTAATAAATGACTATAATACCTTTTAACACGATTATTGTATTAATGTTAAAGAATTAAAATTAGAAGAGAAAATCAAGTAGTTTTTTTTATTTTATAAGGGACTGCTACAAACTCTTAAAGTAAACTTAATGTAATGAACGGGTTTAATAACTAAATTTGGCTTATTTGGCAGTTATGGAGGCTGCAATCTAATTAAAATCGATTCACATTTATACTGAATGGAAAATAGTTTGCCTTTATTTTTTTTAGGTTAGGAGTAAGAAAACGTCGTTTGCGAGTAAAGAACAAACTTAGTTATTGCTTAAAATTATAGAATCTAATGAAATAATAATAAATTTTTCCGTACCAATTTTATATTATAAGAATTATTAAATTATGAATAAAAATAATCCTCTGAACGAGTTACCCTAAAAATGTTTAAATTTATTGTAGGAAATTTTAGCCTCAAGAAATTCCAGTTTCATTTTAGGTATATTCCAATTTTAGCTCTATCCTACAATTTTCGTCAGGTTTCTCAAAAAGTATTTCATTTTATCTTCAAGCACCGCAACACGAACAGAATTTATCGCTTTATTTTATAAGCACATAAAATAAGGGTGTAACCAATAAAATTTTACGTTATAAACTAAGGTTATTTTCACTCTTATATTGTTACAACGGCATTACTATAATAAAAAACTGTCCGTTCTTGATTTTTATTTTGTTATTTCTAAAGAAATGGAAGGATATTTTCAAGGAAACATACCCGTACACCCAGTCATAAAAAATAATAATATGTAGGTACAACCATTCCCCGTCGTAATCTTTCCAAATTGCATTGTTTGGGCAACGTACCCATGACAATTGCATCGGATATTAAAAAGCAATACAATGACATCAGTATCCATTTTCAGTTAACTCGCGGCAAACGGACTTATATGTCAACGGTCATCTAGACGTCACACCAATATACCTACACGCTGAGTGTGAACACTCCGCTCGATATTTGCTTGTGTGTAGTGGTTTTAACTTGACCTTCAAAACTTTTAAATTAATGCTAAAGAGAAA